>NC_056733.1:1752155645-1752182070 GCF_019279795.1 Protopterus annectens
TTTTTATATTTTGAGTGCTGTGTTTTGTTTTCTTTACCTTGTGTTTTGCTTCTGTTCTGCTTTTATTTGCATATTAAAAGTTCAAAAGACACCACAGCTCTGTTTCTTGTGAGTTAGGCAGAAATTAGAATTGATCAATTAAGGACTCATAGATAATATAGAAGAGGTCACTTAAGGTTATTCATTTGTGAACTGAGGAGATGGAGCTAGGAACTAAACCTTCTATTTAATGGGTAAAAATACAACATTTCAGAGCTTTCTTGGAAAGGCTCACCCAGACTCTGCTGCACTTGGCTGTTAGGTAAACATTGGTTTGCTTTTGATTTGTTGTATTTTGTGTTGGTTTACTGCCGTTTTATATTTTTAATTCTTTGATTAGTTTTCTTTACCTTGTGTTTTGCTTGTGTTCTGCTTTTAACTGCATATTAAAACTTCAAAAGACACCACAGCTCTGTTTCCTGTGAGTCAGGCAGAAATTAGAAATGATCAATTAAGGTATCATACATAAGCTAAAAGTGGATACCTAAGGTTAATCATTTGTGAACGAAGGCGTGGAGCTAGGAACTAAGCCTTCTATTTAAGGGGTAAAATAAAACATTTCATAGCTTTATTAGAAAGGCTCACTCAGACTCTGCTACACTTTGCTGTGAGGGAAAGGTTGGTTTGCTTTTTATTAGTTGCATTTTGTATTGGTTTTTGGCTTTTTATGTTTTGAGTGCTGTGATTTGTTTTCTTTACCTTGTGTTTTGCTTGAGTTCTGCTTTTAACTGCATATTAAAACTTCAAGAGACAGCATAGCTCTGTTTCTTGAGAGTCAGGCAGAAATTAGAACTGATCAATTAAGGACTCATACATAAGATAGAAGAGGTCACTTAAGGTTAATCATTGGTGAACGGAGAGGGTGGAGCTAGGAACTAAACCTTCCATTTAAGGGGTAAAATAAAACATTTCATAGCTTTATTAGAAAGGCTCACTCAGACTCTGCTACACTTTGCTATGAGGGAAAAGTTGGTTTGCTTTTTATTTGTTGTACTTTGTATTTGTTTATTGCCTTTTTATATTTTGAGCGCTGTGATTTGTTTTCTTTACCTTGTGTTTTGCTTGAGTTCTGCTTTTAACTGCATATTAAAACTTCAAAACACACCACAGCTCTGTTTCTTGTTCGTCAGGCAGAAATTAGAACTTATCAATTAAGGACTCATAGATAAGATAGAAGAGGTCACTTAAGGTTAATCATTTCTGAACTGAGGGGGTGGAGCTAGGAACAAAACCTTCTATTTAAGGGGTAAAAATAAAACATTTCGGAGCTTTTTTGGAAAGGCTAACCCAGACTCTCCTGCACTTTGATGTGAGGGAAAGGTTGGTTTACTTTTGATTTGTTGTATTTTGTATTGGTTTATTGCCTTTTTATATTTTGAGTGCTGTGATTTGTTTTCTTTACCTTGTGTTTTGCTTGTGTTCTGCTTTTAACTGCATATTATAACTTCAAAAGACTCCACATCTCTTTTTCTTGTGAGTCAGGCAGAAATTAGAACTGATCAATTAAGGAATCATACATATGATAGAACAGGATACCTAAGGTTAGTCATTTGTGAACTGAAGCGGTGGAGCTAGTAACTAAGCCTTCTATTTAAAGGGTAAAATAAAACATTTCAGAGCTTTATTGGAAAGGCTCAGCCAGACTCTGCTGCACTTGGCTGTTAGGTAAACATTGGTTTGCTTTTCATTTGTTGTATTTTGTATTGGTTTATTGCCTTTTTATATTTTGAGTGCTGTGATTTGTTTTCTTTACCTTGTGTTTTGCATGTTTTCTGCTTTTAACTGCACATTAAAACTTCCAAAGACACCACAGCTCTGTTTCTTGTGAGTCAGGCAGAAATTAGAACTGCTCAATTACGGACTCCTACATAAGATAGAAGAAGTCATTTAAGGTTAATCATTTGTGAACTGAGGGGGTGGAGCTTGGAAGTAAACCTTCTATTTAAGGGGTAAAATAAAACATTTCAGAACTTTATTGGAAAGGCTCACCCTGACTCTACTACACTTTGCTGTAAGGGAAAGGTTGGTTTGCTTTTTATTTATTGTATTTTCTATTGGTTTACTGCCATTTTATATTTTGAATGCTGTGATTTGTTTTCTTTACCTAGTGTTTTGCTTGTGTTCTGTTTTTATCTGCATATTAAAACTTCAAAGGCACCACAGCTCTGTTTCTTCTGGGTCGGGCAGAAATTAGAACTGATCAATTAAGGAATCATATGTAAGATAGAAGAGGATACCTAAGGTTAATCATTTGTGAACTAAAGAGGTGGAGCTGGGAACTAAGCCTTCTATTTAAGGGTAAAATAAAACATTTCATAGCTTTATTAGAAAGGCTCACTCAGACTCTGCTACACTTTGCTGTGAGGGAAAGGTTGGTTTGCTTTTTATTAGTTGCATTTTGTTTTGAGTGCTGTGATTTGTTTTCTTTACCTTGTGTTTTGCTTGAGTTCTGCTTTTAACTGAATATTAAAACTTCAAAAGACACCACAGCTCTGTTTCTTGACAGTCAGGCAGAAATTAGAATTGATCAGTTAAGGACTCATACATAAGATAGAAGAGGTCACTTAAGGTTAATCATTTGTGAACTGAGGGGGTGGAGCAAGGAACTAAACCTTCCATTTAAGGGGTAAAAATACAACATTTCAGAGCTTTCTTGGAAAGGCTCACCCAGACTCTGCTTTACTTTGCTGTGAGGGAAAAGTTGGTTTCCCTTTTATTTGTTGTATTTTATACTGGTTTATTGCCTTTTTATATTGTGACTGCTGTGATTTGTTTTATTTACCTTGTGTTTTGCTTGTGTTCTGCTTTTAACTGCATATTATAACTTCAAAAGACACCACAGCTCTGTTTCTTGTGAGTCAGGCAGAAATTAGAACTGATCAATTAAGGAATCATACATAAGATAGAATAGGATACCTAAGGTTAGTCATTTGTGAACTGAAGGGGTGGAGTATAAACTAAGCCAACTATTTAAGGGGTAAAATAAAACATTTCAGAGCTTTATTGGAAAGGCTCACCCAGACTTTGCTGCACCATGCTGTAAGGGAAAGGTTAGTTTGCTTTTGATTTATTTTATTTTGTATTGGTTTACTGCCTTTTTTATATTTTGGGTGCTGTGATTTGTTTTCCTTACCTTGTGTTTTGCTTCTGTTATGCTTTTAACTGCATATTAAAACTTCAAAAGTCACCACAGCTCTGTTTGTTGTTATTTAGGCAGAAATTAGAATTGATCAATTAAGGACTCATACATAAGATAGAAGAGGTCACTTAAGGTTAATCATTTGTGAACTGAGGGGGTGGAGCTAGGAACTAAACCTTCTATTTAAGGGGTAAAAATAAAACATTTCAGAGCTTTCTTGGAAAGGCTCACCCAGACTCTGCTTTACTTTGCTGTGAGGGAAAGGTTGGTTTGCTTTTGATTTGTTGTATTTTGTATTGGTTTACTGCCATTTTATATTTTGAATTCTGTGATTTGTTTTCTTTACCTTGTGTTTTGCTTGTGTTCTGCTTTTAACTGCATATTAAAACTTCAAAAGACACTACAGCTCTGTTTCCTGTGAGTCAGGTAGAAATTAGAACTGATCAATTAAGGACTCATACATAAGATAGAAGAGGTCTTTTTAGGTTAATCATTTGTGAACTGAGGGGGGTGGAGCTAGGAAGTAAACCTTCTATTTAAGGGGTAAAATAAAACATTTCAGAGCTTTATTGGAAAGGCTCACCCAGACTCTGCTGCACTTTGCTGTAAGGGAAAGGTTGGTTTGCTTTTTATTTATTGTATTTTCTATTGGTTTACTGCCATTTTATATTTTGAATTCTGTGATTTGTTTTCTTTAGCTTGTGTTTTGCTTGTGTTCTGCTTTTAACTGCATATTAAAACTTCAAAAGAAACCACAGCTCTGTTTTTTGTGAGTCAAGCTGAAATTAGAACTGATCAATTAAGGACTCATACATAAGATAGAAGAGGTCAGTTAAGGTTAATCATTTGTGATCTGATGGGGTGGAGCTAGGAACTAAACTAAAGGCTCACCCAGACTCTGCTGCACTTTGCTGTAAGGTAAAGGTTGGTTTGCCTTTTATTTGTTGTATTTTGTATTGGTTTATTGCCTTTTTATATTTTGAGTGCTGTGATTTGTTTTCTTTACCTTGTGTTTTGCTTGTTTTAGGCTTTTAACTACACATTAAAACTTCCAAAGACACCACAGCTCTGTTTGTTGTGAGTCAGGCAGAAATTAGAACTGCTCAATTACGGACACCTGCATAAGATAGAAGAAGTAATTTAAGGTTAATAATTTGTGAACTGAGGGGGTGGAGCTTGGAAGTAAACCTTCTATTTAAGGGGTAAAATAAAACATTTCAGAACTTTATTGGAAAGGCTCACCCTGACTCTACTACACTTTGCTGTAAGGGAAAGGTTGGTTTGCTTTTTATTTATTGTATTTTCTATTGGTTTACTGCCATTTTATATTTTGAATGCTGTGATTTGTTTTCTTTACCTAGTGTTTTGCTTGTGTTCTGTTTTTATCTGCATATTAAAACTTCAAAGGCACCACAGCTCTGTTTCTTCTGGGTCGGGCAGAAATTAGAACTGATCAATTAAGGAATCATACATAAGATAGAAGAGGATACCTAAGGTTAATCATTTGTGAACTGTAGTGGTGGAGCTAGGAACAAAGCCTTCTATTTAAGGGTAAAATAAAACATTTCATAGCTTTATTAGAAAGGCTCACTCAGACTCTGCTACACTTTGCTGTGAGGGAAAGGTTAGTTTGCTTTTTATTAGTTGCATTTTGTTTTGAGTGCTGTGATTTGTTTTCTTTACCTTGTGTTTTGCTTGAGTTCTGCTTTTAACTGCATATTAAAACTTCAAGAGACAGCATAGCTCTGTTTCTTGACAGTCAGGCCGAAATTAGAATTGATCAATTAAGGACTCATACATCAGATAGAAGAGGTCACTTAAGGTTAATCATTTGTGAACTGAGGGGGGTGGAGCTAAGAACTAAACCTTCCATTTAAGGGGTAAAAATACAACATTTCAGAGCTTTCTTGGAAAGGCTCACCCAGACTCTGCTTTACTTTGCTGTGAGGGAAAGGTTGGTTTCCTTTTTATTTGTTGTATTTTGTACTGGTTTATTGCCTTTTTATATTTTGAGTGCTGTGATTTGTTTTATTTACCTTGTGTTTTGCTTGTGTTCTGCTTTTAACTGCATATTATAACTTCAAAAGACACCACAGCTCTGTTTCTTGTGAGTCAGGCAGAAATTAGAACTGATCAATTAAGGAATCATACATAAGATAGAATAGGATACCTAAGGTTAGTCATTTGTGAACTGAAGGGGTGGAGCTAGGAACTAAGCCATCTATTTAAGGGGTAAAATAAAACATTTCAGAGCTTTATTGGAAAGGCTCACCCAGACTCTGCTGCACCATGCTGTAAGGGAAAGGTTGGTTTGCTTTTGATTTATTTTATTTTGTATTGGTTTACTGCCTTTTTTATATTTTGGGTGCTGTGATTTGTTTTCCTTACCTTGTGTTTTGCTTGTGTTCTGCTTTTAACTGCATATTAAAACTTCAAAAGACACCACAGCTCTGTTTCTTGTGAGTTAGGCAGAAATTAGAATTGATCAATTAAGGACTCATACATAAGATAGAAGAGGTCACTTAAGGTTAATCATTTGTGAACTGAGGGGGTGGAGCTAGGAACTAAACCATCTATTTAAGTGGTAAAAATACAACATTTCAGAGCTTTCTTGGAAAGGCTCACCCAGACTCTGCTTTACTTTGCTGTGACGGAAAGGTTGGTTTGCTTTTGATTTGTTGTATTTTGTATTGGTTTACTGCCATTTTATATTTTGAATTCTGTGATTAGTTTTCTTTACCTTGTGTTTTGCTTGTGTTCTGCTTTTAACTGCATATTAAAACTACAAAAGACACTACAGCTCTGTTTCCTGTGAGTCAGGTAGAAATTAGAACTGATCAATTAAGGACTCATACATAAGATAGAAGAGGTCTTTTTAGGTTAATCATTTGTGAACTGAGGGGGTGGAGCTAGGAAGTAAACCTTCTATTTAAGGGGTAAAATAAAACATTTCAGAGCTTTATTGGAAAGGCTCACCCAGACTCTGCTGCCCTTTTCCAGTAAGGTAAAAGTTGGTTTGCTTTTTATTTGCATTTTGTATTGGTTTACTGCCATTTTATATTTTGAATTCTGTGATTTGTTTTCTTTACCTTGTGTTTTGCTTGTGTTCTGCTTTTAACTGCATATTAAAACTTCAAAAGAAACCACAGCTCTGTTTTTTGTGAGTCAAGCAGAAATTAGAACTGATCAATTAAGGACTCATACATAAGATAGAAGAGGTCAGTTAAGTTTAATCATTTTCGATCTGATGGGGTGGAGCTAGGAACTAAACTAAAGGCTCACCCAGACTCTGCTGCACTTTGCTGTAAGGTAAAGGTTGGTTTGCCTTTTATTTGTTGTATTTTGTATTGGTTTATTGCCTTTTTATATTTTGAGTGCTGTGATTTGTTTTCTTTCCATTGTGTTTTGCTTGTTTTAGGCTTTTAACTGCATATTAAAACTTCCAAAGACACCACAGCTCTGTTTCTTGTGAGTCAGGCAGGAATTAGAACTGCTCAATTACATACTCCGACATAAGATAGAAGTCATTTAAGGTTAATCATTTGTGAACTGAGGGGGTGGAGCTTGGAAGTAAACCTTCTATTTAAGGGGTAAAATAAAATATTTCAGAACTTTATTGGAAAGGCTCACCCTGACTCTACTACACTTTGCTGTAAGGGAAAGGTTGGTTTGCTTTTTATTTATTGTATTTTCTATTGGTTTGTTGCCATTTTATATTTTGAATGCTGTGATTTGTTTTCTTTACCTAGTGTTTTGCTTGTGTTCTGTTTTTATCTGTATATTAAAACTTCAAAAGACATCACAGCTCTGTTTCTTCTGAATCAGGCAGAAATTAGAACTGATCAATTAAAGAATCATACATAAGATAGAAGAGGATACCTAAGGTTAATCATTTGTGAACTGAAGGGGTGGAGATAGGAACTAAGCCTTCTATTCAAGGGGTAAAATAAAACATTTCATAGCTTTATTAGAAAGGCTCACTCAGATTCTGCTACACTTTGCTGTGAGGGAATGGTTGGTTTGCTTTTTATTAGTTGCCTTTTGTATTGGTTTATTGCCTTTTATGTTTTGAGTGCTGTGATTTGTTTTCTTTACCTTGTGTTTTGCTTGTATTCTGCTTTTAACTGCATATTAAAACTTCAAGAGACAGCATAGTTCTGTTTCCTGAGAGTCAGATAGAAATTCGAACTGATCAATTAAGGACTCATACATAGATAGAAGAGGTCACTTAAGGTTAATCATTTGTGAACTGAGGGGGAAGAATTAGGAACTAAACCTTCTATTTAAGGGGTAAAAATATAACATGTCAGAGATTTATTGGAAAGGCTCACCCAGACTCTGCTGCACTTTGCTGTGAGGGAAAGGTTGATTTGCTTTTTATTTGTTGTATTTTATATTGGTTTATTGCCATTTTATATGTTGAGGGCTGTGATTGGTTTGCTTTTGACTTGTATCTTGTATTGGATTACTGCCATTTTATGTTTTGAGTGCTGTGATTTGTTTTCTTTACCTTGTGTTTTGCTTGTGTTCTGCTTTTAACTGCATATTAAAACTTCAAAAGAAACCACAGCCCTGTTTCTTGTGAGTCAGGCAGAAATTAGAACTGATCAATTAAGGACTCATAGATAAGATAGAAGAGGTCACTTAAGGTTAATCATTTGTGAACTGAGGGGGTGGAGCTAGGAACAAAACCTTCTATTTAAGGGGTAAAAATAAAACATTTCGGAGCTTTCTTGGAAAGGCTAACCCAGACTCTGCTGCACTTTGATGTGAGGGAAAGGTTGGTTTGCTTTTGATTTGTTGTATTTTGTATTGGTTTATTGCCTTTGTATATTTTGAGTGCTGTGATTTGTTTTATTTACCTTGTGTTTTGCTTGTGTTCTGCTTTTAACTGCATATTATAACTTCAAAAGACACCACAGCTCTGTTTCTAGTGAGTCAGGCGCAAATTAGAACTGATCAATTAAGGAATCATACATAAGATAGAATAGGATACCTAAGGTTAGTCATTTGTGAACTGAAGGGGTGGAGCTAGGAACTAAGCCATCTATTTAAGGGGTAAAATAAAACATTTCAGAGCTTTATTGGAAAGGCTCATCCAGACTCTGCTACACTTTGCCATGAGGGAAAGGTTGGTTTGCTTTTTATTTCTTGTATTTTGTATTGGTTTACTGCCTTTTTATATTTTGAGTGCTGTGATTTGCTTTCTTTACCTTGTGTTTTGCTTGTGTTCTGCTTATAACTGCATATTAAAACTTCAAAAGACACCACAGCTCTGTTTCTTGTGAGTCAGGCAGAAATTAGAATTGATCAATTAAGGACTCATAGATAGACTCTGCTGCACTTTGCTGTGAGGGAAAGGTTGGTTTCCTTTTTATTTGTTGTATTTTGTATTGGTTTATTGCTTTTTTATATTTTGAGTGCTGTGATTTGTTTTCTTTACCTTGTGTTTTGCTTGTGTTCTGCTTTTAACTGCATATTAAAACTTCAAAAGACACCACAGCTCTGTTTCTTGTAAGTCAGGCAGAAATTAGAACTTATCAATTAAGCACTCATAGATAAGATAGAAGAGATCACTTAAGGTTAACCATTTCTGAACTGAGGGGGTGGAGCTAGGAACAAAACATTCTATTTAAGGGGTAAAAATAAAACATTTCGGAGCTTTCTTGGAAAGGCTAACCCAGACTCTGCTGCACTTTGATGTGAGGGAAAGGTTGGTTTGCTTTTGACTTGTATTTTGTATTGGTTTACTGCCATTTTATATTTTGAATTCTGTGATTTGTTTTCTTTAGCTTGTGTTTTGCTTGTGTTCTGCTTTTAACTGCATATTAAAACTTCAAAAGAAACCACAGCTCTGTTTTTTGTGAGTCAAGCTGAAATTAGAACTGATCAGTTAAGGACTCATACATAAGATAGAAGAGGTCAGTTAAGGTTAATCATTTGTGATCTGATGGGGTGGAGCTAGGAACTAAACTAAAGGCTCACCCAGACTCTGCTGCACTTTGCTGTAAGGTAAAGGTTGGTTTGCTTTTTATTTGTTGTATTTTGTATTGGATTATTGCCTTTTTATATTTTGAGTGCTGTGATTTGTTTTCTTTAACTTGTGTTTTGGTTGTTTTCTGCTTTTAACTGCATATTAAAACTTCCAAAGACACCACAGCTCTGTTTCTTGTGAGTCAGGCAGAAATTAGAACTGCTCAATTACGGACTCCGACTTAAGATAGAAGAGGTCAATCAATGTTGGTTTGCTTTTGATTTGTTGTATTTTGTATTGGTTTACTGCCATTTTATATTTTGAATTCTGTGATTAGTTTTCTTTACCTTGTGTTTTGCTTTTGTTCTGCTTTTAACTGCATATTAAAACTACAAAAGACACTACAGCTCTGTTTCCTGTGAGTCAGGTAGAAATTAGAACTGATCAATTAAGGACTCATGCATAAGATAGAATAGGTCTTTTTAGGTTAATCATTTGTGAACTGAGGGGGTGGAGCTAGGAAGTAAACCTTCTATTTAAGGGGTAAAATAAAACATTTCAGAAGTTTATTGGAAAGGCTCACCCAGACTCTGCTGCACTTTGCTGTACTGTAAAGGTTGGTTTGCTTTTCATTTGTTGTATTTTGTATTGGTTTATTGTCTTTTTATATTTTAAGTGCTGTGATTTGTTTTCTTTACCTTGCATTTTGCTTGTGATCTGCTTTTAACTGCATATTATAACTTCAAAAGACACCACAGCTCTGTTTCTTGTGAGTCAGGCAGAAATTAGAACTGCTCATGTACGGACTCCGACATAAGATAGAAGAGGTAATTTAAGGTTAATCATTTGTGAACTGAGGGGGTGGAGCTAGGAAGTAAACCTTCTATTTACGGGGTAAAATAAAACATTTCAGAGCTTTATTGGAAAGGCTCACCCAGACTCTGCTGCACTTTGCTGTGAGGGAAAGGTTGGTTTGCTTTTGACTTGTATTTTGTATTGGTTTACTGCCATTTTATATTTTGAATTCTGTGATTTGTTTTCTTTACCTTGTGTTTTGCTTGTGTTCTGCTTTTATTTGCATATTAAAATTTCAGTACTAAAAACAACCTCATGCAGGTAAAGACGAAGGCTGCACAGTTCAAAAATCCAGATGATATACCACACAAGTCCAAACTTCACACCACGATAATAATTCAAATCGAAAAACACTCCAGTTGAAGTATTTAAACTTTTTATTTAAAGCTAGCACAGTAAGCGCTTTCACCTTCTCAGCTTTATCAAACTACAAAGTGCTAAATCTGTTAGAGACATTTAAATACAATTCAATCAGATCCCATTGGTTCCTGCACATACTATACATTCTGACATCATTACTAATCTATAAAAACTATTAAAACATTTAAAAACATAGCTTTAAGAACTTAAGGAGAATTCAAATACAATTTAACATAACATTCCTACATTTTATTTCATAAAAATACTTAAAACACATTTTATACCTTATATTCTATGGTCTATAAATTCTCTTCTTCTTAAGTAGGGGTTTCACCTGCATTCTATCATTAATACCAGGGAATTTATCGGCTCTAAGCCTGATAATCCATTTGAGTTCACACTCTAACAAATATGTATCTAAATCCCCTCCTCTTATACTAGGTTTCACTTTTTGTATCACACTAAAATTAAATTCATGTTCTGCTCCCATCTGTTTAATATGCTTTGCCAGGGCATTACAATCAGCACCTGTCCTAATTGCATATATATGCTCCCAGATTCATTCCCTGAGCTGTCTACACATTTTTCCTACGTAGAATACTGTACAGGAAATGCACTGGGCCAAATACACCACATTAGAACTTACACAGGTAGTACCAGTACTAAAAGTGTACTCAACCTGTGTGGTGGGATGGCAAAAACTTTTCCTCATATCTATATATACACACTGATTACATTGACCACAGGCAACCATGTTACTCCCATCACTATTAACTAAAGAATTTTTAGTCAATGGTCTATTACAAAGTTTCCTTTTCAGGTTCTGTTTATTTTTAAAAGTGAATCTGGGGTCCTTTCCTACCATTCCATATAAATCATCATCAAGGCTTAGTACCTGCCAATGCTGCTTAATAATACCAGTTACCATATCTACATCCCTTGTAAAATACAAGGGCATCCTAAGTACCTCTTGTGTTACTCTTTGATTCAGCCTCACATTCCCATCCCATTCAGAGAAATACGGTTTTGCTACACCATCTCTATGTGCCTCCACTATCTTCATATGCCTATTTATATCAGTAAGGTTATATCCTCTTTCTAATAACCTATTCCTTAATGCTAGCATCTCCGACGAGTAACCCTGTGGGCATGGATTCAGTCTAGACGCTCTCATCGACTGCCCTTTTATAATATTATTGAACACATATCGTGGATGCATAGACCGTCTGTGTAAAAGGTTATTCCTGAAACAAGGTTTCCTATATACCGAAGTATTCAAGAGTCCATTAGTCATCCTAGTAATTTTTACATCCAAAAAAGGAAGTTCTATTCTAGAAAAATTTAAAGTAAATTTAAGGTAACTCGTAACACTATTGACTTTTTCCTCAAACAACAACAAGGAGGTTTCATCTCCCTTCCAAATAAGGAAGAGATCATCCACAAAACGCCTATAGTACTCAACATTATTCTTAAACATATCCATTTGGAACAGAACTTCTTGCTCCCAATCAGCCATCACTATATTGGCGTAGCTATTGGCACACGAGTTGCCCATAGCTACGCCGTCTTTCTGTATATACAAGTCTTCTTCAAAAAGAAAGACATTATTTTCAAGCACAATTTCCATAAAAAGGGACAACACATCTATAAAACTCTCTTCAAATTCACTATTCTTCTTTAGGTAATTTTGACACCTAACTATCCCTTCAACATTAGGTATGACCATAAACAGGCTAACCACATCCAATGTTACTAGGATATATTCATCAAAATCATCTAATTGTTTTGTATACTCATAAAGTTCGATCAGAAACTGTTTGCTATCTCATACATACTTATTCTTATCCACTAATGGTCTCAGAAAAAACTCCACCAGTATAGAGAATGGTTCTGTTAACCAACCTTGCCCTGCTACAATAGGGCGCATCGGTGGATTAACTAATGACTTATGCACCTTAGGGAGACCGTTTATCTCGGGTATCCTAGGATTGCATACCTTCAAGTACATGTATAAGGGTTCCGGGATCACCTTACTCTGATACAGATCATCTAAAACATCATATACTTGAAATATTTTTACACAGACTTCATTAAAACTTATCACTCCATAAAACTCTTCATCACTTAACATATTCTTCATACCAGTGACATATCTTTCTTTATCTAAAATCACCACAGGTCCTCCCTTGTCTGAAGGTCTAATAACTATGGTGTCATCTTCCATTAGTTTATTCATAGCTTTTCTCTGTAAATAAGTGAGATTATATCTAGCTTTCCTACAACCTTGTTTTTTCCCATTATAATATACATGTAAATCATTCTCAACTAACTTATAAAACATTTCTAATAGGGGACGTAGAGGTGGTATATATAAACTGTTTGGACGGAACCTTTCTATCCCTTTTACTTCCACATTAGTCCCCCCATACTCTATTCTCAACTGTAATTTATGTAAAAACATTTTCAAATCCACGATTGAATCAGTGATATCACTATCACAAGTAGGAATAAAACTTAATCCTCTATTTAAAACTTCCTCTTCATATATGGTCAATACACGGTCTGATAAATTAATCACCAAGGACCTCCCACCCTCTCCCACATTTTCTTGAGGGTAGGTCCCGTATGCTCCCCCCTGACCCTTTCCTTTTGTTCCTGCCTCTGCTCTGGGACCTCTGTCTCCCTAAATATACATTGCTGGCTATAGGGAAAGGGGCAGGTACAATGGAACTGCTTCCAGTAGCAGGAGGGAGACTATTACTGTTAATGGGGGATATTGAATCAATATGAGGAATTTTCCTTCTAACTACGGGTTCTTCATTACCTTTCTTCTCCTTATGTAATGTAGTCACTTCAGGTATATCATGTGAGGTAACACAGTTAACCCCTGAATTAATATTATTTGCATCATTTTTACTATGCATATTCACTAAGGTACTATTTCCCTTATCACCAGATACAACAACATCATTCCCTGTTACATTTAAACCAGAGTTCACTTGCAAACTGCCATTGTCAGCATTCAAATCAGAGCTAATTTGTGAACTACTATTATTAACATTCACATTACCTCGTACATTAGTTCTCAAATCATTATTACGTGGCCAAGTGAACACCTGACCAGTTCTAAAATCAGTAATGTCTCTATAAAGTTTGTTGCGCTTTTGTTCTAGTAAGCGCTTTTCATATAGTTTAACATTATCCAACATTCTTTCCAGTCCACTCAAAACCTTCGAGCCTTTGTATTTAGTCAGAATACCCTCATATTGTTCATTTACTCTATTACGTAACTCTTCTTCCTCCGTAGAATGGAACTCATTTAAGAGTTTCATATAGTTAAAGCTAAGATTCAAATTCAACTGTTGCCACTTCTGTAGCAAATCAGGATAGTTATTACCTGATGTTGGCATCTTAAAAACGCGAAGTCCACGAGGCACTACGCGTTTCAAGATGCAAGCTTCAAAATGTTGACGCTGCAATTGCAGCTTCTTTAGCTTCACAAAGTCCAACTCTATCTTATGTAAGTCCATTCCCAACTCTGCATTACTCTCCACCTCATCCGACAAAGGGTCCGGTTCAAACACTAACAGTAGATTCTCATTAGAGTCCAGGCAATCTTGGAAGCGTGTTGACTTCCGCCCCATCAGTTCCGGTTCCTCAGGTCTATACGGCAACTCCAGGTTGATGCTCGATTCCATTACAGCCATCTCCCTCTGGTGGTTAAACAATATAATGTAGAAAAACAGCTCAAACACACCACCGAAGGGATTAACTTTCCTGCAACTCCAAATACTAAAATCAGTACTAAAAACAACCTCATGCAGGTAAAGACGAAGGCTGCACAGTTCCAAAATCCAGATGATATACCACACAAGTCCAAACTTCACACCACGATAGTAATTCAAATCGAAAAACACTCCAGTTGAAGTATCTAAACTTTTTATTTAAAGCTAGCACAGTAAGCGCTTTCACCTTCTCGGCTTTATCAAACTACAAAGTGCTAAATCTGTTAGAAACATTTAAATACAATTCAATCAGATCCCATTGGTTCCTGCACATACTATACATTCTGACATCATTACTAATCTATAAAAACTATTAAAACATTTAAAAACATAGCTTTAAGAACTTAAGGAGAATTCAAATACAATTTAACATAACATTCCTACATTTTATTTCATAAAAATACTTAAAACACATTTTATACCTTATATTCTATGGTCTATAAATTCTCTTCTTCTTAAGTAGGGGTTTCACCTGCATTCTATCATTAATACCAGGGAATTTATCGGCTCTAAGCCTGATAATCCATTTGAGTTCACATTCTAACAAATATGTATCTAAATCCCCTCCTCTTATACTAGGTTTCACTTTTTGTATCACACTAAAATTAAATTCATGTTCTGCTCCCATCTGTTTAATAAGCTTTGCCAGGGCATTACAATCAGCACCTGTCCTAATTGCATATATATGCTCCCAGATTAATTCCCTGAGCTGTCTACACGTTTTTCCTACGTAGAATACTGTACAGGAAACGCACTGGGCCAAATACACCACATTAGTGCTTACACAGGTAGTACCAGTACTAAAAGTGTACTCAACCTGTGTGGTGGGATGGCAAAAACTTTTCTTCGTATCTATATATACACACTGATTACATTGACCACAGGCAACCATGTTACTCCCATCACTATTAACTAAAGAATTTTTAGTCAATGGTCTATTACAAAGTTTTCTTTTCAGGTTCTGTTTATTTTTAAAAGTGAATCTGGGGTCCTTTCCTACCATTCCATATAAATCATCATCAAGGCTGCTTAATAATACCAGTTACCATATCTACATCCCTTGTAAAATACAAGGGCATCCTAAGTACCTCTTGTGTTACTCTTTGATTCAGCCTCACAATCCCATCCCATTCAGAGAAATACGGTTTTGCTACACCATCTCTATGTGCCTCCACTATCTTCATATGCCTATTTATATCAGTAAGGTTATATCCTCTTTCTAATAACCTATTCCTTAATGCTAGCATCTCCGACGAGTAACCCTGTGGGCATGGATTCAGTCTAGACACTCTCATCGACTGCCCTTTTATAATATTATTGAACACATATCGTGGATGCATAGACCGTCTGTGTAAAAGGTTATTCCTGAAACAAGGTTTCCTATATACCGAAGTATTCAAGAGTCCATTAGTCATCCTAGTAATTTTTACATCCAAAAAAGGAAGTTCTATTCTAGAAAAATTTAAAGTAAATTTAAGGTAACTCGTAACACTATTGACTTTTTCCTCAAACAACAACAAGGAGGTTTCATCTCCCTTCCAAATAAGGAAAAGATCATCCACAAAATGCCTATAGTACTCAACATTATTCTTAAACATATCCATTTGGAACAGAACTTCTTGCTCCCAATCAGCCATCACTATATTGGCGTAGCTATTGGCACACGAGGTGCCCATAGCTACGCCGTCTTTCTGTATATACAAGTCTTCTTCAAAAAGAAAGACATTATTTTCAAGCACAATTTCCATAAAAAGGGACAATACATCTATAAAACTCTCTTCAAATTCACTATTCTTCTTTAGGTAATTTTGACACCTAACTATCCCTTCAACATTAGGGATGACCGTAAACAAGCTAACCACATCCAATGTTACTAGGATATATTCATCAAAATCATCTAATTGTTTTGTATACTCATAAAGTTCGATCAGAAACTGTTTGCTATCTCTTAACACATACTTATTCTTATCCACTAATGGTCTCAGAAAAAAACTCCACCAGTATAGAGAATGGTTCTGTTAACCAACCTTGCCCTGCTACAATAGGGCGCATCAGTGGATTAACTAATGACTTATGCACTTTAGGGAGACCCTTTATCTCGGGTAGCCTAGGATTGCATACCTTCAAGTACATGTATAAGGGTTCCGGGATCACCTTACTCTGATACAGATCATCTAAAACATCATATACTTGAAATATTTTTACACAGACTTCATTTAAACTTATCACTCCATAAAACTCTTCATCACTTAACATATTCTTCATACCAGTGACATATCTTTCTTTATCTAAAATCACCACAGGTCCTCCCTTGTCTGAAGGTCTGATAACTATGGTGCCATCTTCCATTAGTTTATTCATAGCTTTTCTCTGTAAATAAGTGAGATTATATCTAGCTTTCCTACAACCTTGTTTCTTCCCATTATAATATACATGTAAATCATTCTCAACTAACTTATAAAACGTTTCTAATAGGGGATGTAGAGGTGGTATATATAAACTGTTTGGACGGAACCTTTCTATCCCGTTTACTTCCACATTAGTCCCCCCATACTCTATTCTCAACTGTAATTTATGTAAAAACATTTTCAAATCCACGATTGAATCAGTGATATCACTATCACAAGTGGGAATAAAAGTTAATCCTCTACTTAAAACTTCCTCTTCATATATGGTCAATACACGGTCTGATAAATTAATCACTAAGGACCTCCCACCCTCTCCCACATTTTCTTGAGGGTGGGTCCGGTATGCTCTCCCCCTGACCCTTTCCTTTTGTTCCTGCCTCTGCTCTGGGACCTCTGTCTCCCAAAATGAGCGTTGCTGG
The DNA here is from genome assembly GCF_019279795.1 of Protopterus annectens. Taxonomy (NCBI): domain Eukaryota; kingdom Metazoa; phylum Chordata; order Ceratodontiformes; family Protopteridae; genus Protopterus; species Protopterus annectens. The sequence goes on from NC_056733.1 coordinate 1,752,172,625, forward strand.
CTATGGGGAAAGGGGCAGGCACAATAGAACTGCTTCCAGCAGCAGGAGGGGGACTATTACTGTTAATAGGAGATGTTAAATTAGTATGCGGAACTTTCCTTCTAACTACGGGTTCTTCATTACCTTTCTTCTCCTTAAGTAATGTAGTCACTTCAGGTACATCATGTGAGGTATCACAGTTAACCCCTGAACCAATATTCAGGGCATTAATCTTATTTGCATAATTTTTACTCTGCATATTCACTGAGGTACTGTTTCCTTCAACACCAGATACAACAATATCATTCCCTGTTACATTCAAACCAGAATTTACTTGCAAACTGCCATTAACAGCATTCAAATCAGAGCTCATTTGTGAACCGCTATTATTGACATTCACAATACCTCATACATTAGTTTTTAAATCATTATTACGTGGCCAAGTGAACACCTGACTGTAATGCCCTGGCAAAGCATATTAAACAGATGGGAGCAGAACATGAATTTAATTTTAGTGTGATACAAAAAGTGAAACCTAGTATAAGAGGAGGGGATTTAGATACATATTTGTTAGAGTGTGAACTCAAATGGATTATCAGGCTTAGAGCCAATAAATTCCCTGGTATTAATGATAGAATGCAGGTGAAACCCCTACTTAAGAAGAAGAGAATTTATAGACCATAGAATATAAGGTATAAAATGTGTTTTAAGTATTTTTATGAAATAAAATGTAGGAATGTTATGTTAAATTGTATTTGAATTCTCCTTAAGTTCTTAAAGCTATGTTTTTAAATGTTTTAATAGTTTTTATAGATTAGTAATGATGTCAAAATGTATAGTATGTGCAGGAACCAATGGGATCTGATTGAATTGTATTTAAATGCTTCTAACAGATTTAGCACTTTGTAGTTTGATAAAGCCAAGAAGGTGAAAGCGCTTACTGTGCTAGCTTTAAATAAAAAGTTTAGATACTTCAACTGGAGTGTTTTTCGATTTGAATTACTATCGTGGTGTGAAGTTTGGACTTGTGTGGTATATCATCTGGATTTTGGAACTGTGCAGCCTTCGTCTTTACCTGCATGAGGTTGTTTTTAGTACTGCTTTTAATATTTGGAGTTGCAGGAAAGTTAATCCCTTCAGTGGTGTGTTTGAGCTGTTTTTTCTATATTAAAACTTCAAAAGAAACCACAGCTCTGTTTTTTGTGAGTCAAGCTGAAATTAGAACTGATCAATTAAGGACTCATACATAAGATAGAAGAGGTCAGTTAAGGTTAATCATTTGTGATCTGATGGGGTGGAGCTAGGAACTAAACTAAAGGCTCACCCAGACTCTGCTGCACTTTGCTGTAAGGTAAAGGTTGGTTTGCCTTTTATTTGTTGTATTTTGTATTGGTTTATTGCCTTTTTATATTTTGAGTGCTGTGATTTGTTTTCTTTACCTTGTGTTTTGCATGTTTTCTGCTTTTAACTGCACATTAAAACTTCCAAAGACACCACAGCTCTGTTTCTTGTGAGTCAGGCAGAAATTAGAACTGCTCAATTACGGACTCCTACATAAGATAGAAGAAGTCATTTAAGGTTAATCATTTGTGAACTGAGGGGGTGGAGCTTGGAAGTAAACCTTCTATTTAAGGGGTAAAATAAAACATTTCAGAACTTTATTGGAAAGGCTCACCCTGACTCTACTACACTTTGCTGTAAGGGAAAGGTTGGTTTGCTTTTTATTTATTGTATTTTCTATTGGTTTACTGCCATTTTATATTTTGAATGCTGTGATTTGTTTTCTTTACCTAGTGTTTTGCTTGTGTTCTGTTTTTATCTGCATATTAAAACTTCAAAAGACACCACAGCTCTGTTTCTTCTGAGTCAGGCAGAAATTAGAACTGATCAATTAAGGAATCATACATAAGATAGAAGAGGATACCTAAGGTTAATCATTTGTGAACTGAAGGGGTGGAGCTAGGAACTAAGCCTTCTATTTAAGGGGTAAAATAAAACATTTCATAGCTTTATTAGAAAGGCTCACTCAGACTCTGCTACACTTTGCTGTGAGGGAAAGGTTGGTTTGCTTTTTATTAGTTGCATTTTGTATTGGTTTATTGCCTTTTATGTTTTGAGTGCTGTGATTTGTTTTCTTTACCTTGTGTTTTGCTTGTATTCTGCTTTTAACTGCATATTAAAACTTCAAGAGACAGCATAGCTCTGTTTCTTGAGAGTCAGGCAGAAATTAGAACTGATCAATTAAGGAGTCATACATAAGATAGAAGAGGTCACTTAAGGTTAATCATTTGTGAACTGAGGGGGAAGAATTAGGAACTAAACCTTCTATTTAAGGGGTAAAAATATAACATGTCAGAGATTTATTGGAAAGGCTCACCCAGACTCTGCTGCACTTTGCTGTGAGGGAAAGGAAGGTTTGCTTTTGACTTGTATTTTGTATTGGTTTACTGCCATTTTATATTTTGAGTGCTGTGATTTGTTTTCTTTACCTTGTGTTTTGCTTGTGTTCTGCTTTTAACTGCATATTAAAACTTCAAAAGACACCACAGCTCTGTTTCTTGTGAGTCAGGCAGAAATTAGAACTGATCAATTAAGGACTCATAGATAAGATAGAAGAGGTCACTTAAGGTTAATCATTTGTGAACTGAGGGGGTGGAGCTAGGAACAAAACCTTCTATTTAAGGGGTAAAAATAAAACATTTCGGAGCTTTCTTGGAAAGGCTAACCCAGACTCTGTTGCACTTTGATGTGAGGGAAAGGGTGGTTTGCTTTTGATTTGTTGTATTTTGTATTGGTTTATTGTCTTTTTATATTTTGAGTGCTGTGATTTGTTTTATTTACCTTGTGTTGTGCTTGTGTTCTGCTTTTAACTGCATATTATAACTTCAAAAGACACGACAGCTCTGTTTCTTGTGAGTCAGGCAGAAATTAGAACTAATCAATTAAGGAAGCATACATAAGATCGAATAGGATACCTAAGGTTAGTCATTTGTGAACTGAACGGGTGGAGCTAGGAAGTAAGCCATCTATTTTAGGGGTAAAATAAAACATTTCAGAGCTTTCTTGGAAAGGCTCACCCAGACTCTGCTTTACTTTGCTGTGAGGGAAAGGTTGGTTTGCTTTTGATTTGTTGTATTTTGTATTGGTTTACTGCCATTTTATATTTTGAATTCTGTGATTTGTTTTCTTTACCTTGTGTTTTGCTTGTGTTCTGCTTTTAACTGCATATTAAAACTTCAAAAGACACCACAGCTCTGTTTCCTGTGAGTCAGGCAGAAATTAGAACTGTTTAATTAAGGACTCATACATAAGATAGAATAGGTCTTTTAAGGTTAATCATTTGTGAACTGAGGGGGTGGAGCTAGGAAGTAAACCTTCTATTTAAGGGGTAAAATAAAACATTTCAGAGCTTTATTGGAAAGGCTCACCCAGACTCTGCTGCACTTTGCTGTAAGGTAAAGGTTGGTTTGCTTTTCATTTGTTGTATTTTGTATTGGTTTATTGCCTTTTTATATTTTGAGTGCTGTGATTTGTTTTCTTTACCTTGTGTTTTGCTTGTGATCTGCTTTTAACTGCATATTATAACTTCAAAAGACACCACAGCTCTGTTTCTTGTGAGTCAGGCAGAAATTAGAACTGCTCATGTACGGACTCTGACATAAGATAGAAGAGGTAATTTAAGGTTAATCATTTGTGAACTGAGGGGGTGGAGCTAGGAAGTAAACCTTCTATTTAAGGGGTAAAATAAAACATTTCAGAGCTTTATTGGAAAGGCTCACCCAGACTCTGCTGCACTTTGCTGTGAGGGAAAGGTTGGTTTGCTTTTGACTTGTATTTTGTATTTGTTTACTACCATTTAGTATTTTGAATTCTGTGATTTGTTTTCTTTACCTTGTGTTTTGCTTGTGTTCTGCTTTTAACTGCATATTAAAACTTCAAAAGAAACCACAGCTCTGTTTCTTGTGAGTCAAGCAGAAATTAGAACTGATCAATTAAGGACTCATACATAAGATAGAAGAGGTCAGTTAAGGTTAATCATTTTCGATCTGATGTGGTGGAGCTAGGAACCAAACTAAAGCTCACTGAGACTCTGCTGCACTTTGCTGTAAGGTAAAGGTTGGTTTGCCTTTTATTTGTTGTATTTTGTATTGGTTTATTGCCTTTTTATATTTTGAGTGCTGTGATTTGTTTTCTTTACCTTGTGTTTTGCATGTTTTCTGCTTTTAACTGCACATTAAAACTTCCAAAGACACCACAGCTCTGTTTCTTGTGAGTCAGGCAGAAATTAGAACTGCTCAATTACGGACTCCTACATAAGATAGAAGAAGTCATTTAAGGTTAATCATTTGTGAACTGAGGGGGTGGAGCTTGGAAGTAAACCTTCTATTTAAGGGGTAAAATAAAATATTTCAGAACTTTATTGGAAAGGCTCACCCTGACTCTACTACACTTTGCTGTAAGGTTTGCTTTTTATTTATTGTATTTTCTATTGGTTTGTTGCCATTTTATATTTTGAATGCTGTGATTTGTTTTCTTTACCTAGTGTTTTGCTTGTGTTCTGTTTTTATCTGCATATTAAAACTTCAAAAGGCACCACAGCTCTGTTTCTTCTGAGTCAGGCAGAAATTAGAACTGATCAATTAAGGAATCATACATAAGATAGAACAGGATACCTACGGTTAATCATTTGTGAACTGAATGGGTGGAGATACGAACTAAGCCTTCTATTCAAGGGGTAAAATAAAACATTTCATTAGCTTTATTAGAAAGGCTCACTCAGACTCTGCTTCACTTTGCTGTGAGGGAATGGTTGGTTTGCTTTTTATTAGTTGCATTTTGTATTGGTTTATTGCCTTTTATGTTTTAAGTGCTGTGATATGTTTTCTTTACCTTGTGTTTTGCTTGTATTCTGCTTTTAACTTCATATTAAAATTTCAAGAGACAGCATAGCTCTGTTTCTTGTGAGTCAGGCAGAAATTAGAACTGATCAGTTAAGGACTCATAGATAAGATAGAAGAGGCACTTAAGGTTAATCATTTGTAAACTGAGGGGGTGGAGCTAGGAACAAAACCTTCTATTTAAGGTTTAAAAATAAAATATTTCGGAGCTTTCTTGGAAAGGCTAACCCAGACTCTGTTGCACTTTGATGTGAGGGAAAGGGTGGTTTGCTTTTGATTTGTTGTATTTTGTATTGGTTTATTGTCTTTTTATATTTTGAGTGCTGTGATTTGTTTTCTTTACCTTTTGTTTTGCTTGTGTTCTGCTTTTAACTGTATATTATAACTTCAAAAGACACCACATCTCTGTTTTTTGTGAGTCAGGCAGAAATTAGAACTGATCAATTAAGGAATCATACATAAGATAGAATAGGATACCTAAGGTTAGTCATTTGTGAACTGAAGCGGTGGAGCTAGTAACTAAGCCTTCTATTTAAGGGGTAAAATAAAACATTTCAGAGCTTTATTGGAAAGGGTCACACAGACTCTGCTGCACCATGCTCTAAGGGAAAGGTTGGTTTGCTATTGATTTGTTTTATGTTGTATTGGTTTACTGCCTTTTTATAATTTGGGTGCTGGGATTTGTTTTCCTTACCTTGTGTTTTGCTTATGTTCTGCTTTTAACTGCATATTAAAACTTTAAAAGACACCACAGCTCTGTTTTTTGTGAGTCAGGCAGAAATTAGAATTGATCAATTAAGGACTCATACATAAGATAGAAGAGGTCACTTAAGGTTAATCATTTGTGAACTGAGTGGGTGGAGCTAGGAAGTAAACCTTCTATTTAAGGGGTAAAATAAAACATTTCAGAGCTTTATTGGAAAGGCTCATCCAGACTCTGCTACACTTTGCTGTATGGGAAAGGTTGGTTTGCTTTTTATTTCTAGTATTTTGTATTGGTTTGCTGCCTTTTTATATTTTGAGTGCTGTGTGTTGTTTTCTTTACCTTGTGTTTTGCTTTTGTTCTGCTTTTAACTGCATATTAAAAGTTCAAAAGACACCACAGCTCTGTTTCTTGTGAGTCAGGCAGAAATTAGAATTGATCAATTAAGGACTCATAGATAAGATAGAAGAGGTCACTTAAGGTTAATCATTTGTGAACTGAGGTGGTGGAGCTAGGAAGTAAACCTTCTATTTAAGAGGTAAAATAAAACATTTCATAGCTTTATTAGAAAGGCTCACTCAGACTCTGCTGTACTTTGCTGTGAGGGAAAGGTTGGTTTGCTTTTAACTTGTATTTTGTATTGGTTTACTGACATTTTATATTTTGAATTCTGTGGTTTGTTTTCTTTACCTTGTGTTTTGCTTGTGTTCTGCCTTTAACTGCTTATTAAAACTTCAAAAGACACCACAGCTCTGATTCCTGTGAGTCAGGCAGAAATTAGAACTGATCAATTAAGGACTCATACATAAGATAGAAGACGTATTTTTAGGTTAATCATTTGTGAACTGAGGTGGTGGAGCTAGGAAGTCAACCTTCTATTTAAGAGGTAAAATAAAATATTTCATAGCTTTATTAGAAAGGCTCACTCAGACTCTGCTGCACTTTGCTGTGAGGGAAAGGTTGGTTTGCTTTTGACTTGTATTTTGTATTAGTTTACTGCCATTTTATATTTTGAATGCTGTGATTTGTTTTCTTTACCTAGTGTTTTGCTTGTGTTCTGTTTTTATCTGCATATTAAAACTTCAAAGGCACCACAGCTCTGTTTCTTCTGGGTCAGGCAGAAATTAGAACTGATCAATTAAGGAATCAAACATAAGATAGAAGAGAATACCTACGGTTAATCATTTGTGAACTGAATGGGTGGAGATACGAACTAAGCCTTCTATTCAAGGGGTAAAATAAAACATTTCATTAGCTTTATTAGAAAGGCTCACTCAGACTCTGCTTCACTTTGCTGTGAGGGAATGGTTGGTTTGCTTTTTATTAGTTGCATTTTGTATTGGTTTATTGCCTTTTATGTTTTAAGTGCTGTGATATGTTTTCTTTACCTTGTGTTTTGCTTGTATTCTGCTTTTAACTTCATATTAAAATTTCAAGAGACAGCATAGCTCTGTTTCTTGAGAGTCAGGCAGAAATTAGAACTGATCGATTAAGGACTCATAGAAAAGATAGAAGAGGCACTTAAGGTTAATCATTTGTAAACTGAGGGGGTGGAGCTAGGAACAAAACCTTCTATTTAAGGTTTAAAAATAAAATATTTTGGAGCTTTCTTGGAAAGGCTAACCCAGACTCTGTTGCACTTTGATGTGAGGGAAAGGTTGGTTTGCTTTTGATTTGTTGTATTTTGTATTTTTTTATTGCCTTTTTATATTTTGAGTGCTGTGATTTTGTTTTCTTTATCTTTTGTTTTGCTTGTGTTCTGCTTTTAACTGTATATTATAACTTCAAAAGACACCACATCTCTGTTTTTTGTGAGTCAGGCAGAAATTAGAACTGATCAATTAAGGAATCATACATAAGATAGAATAGGATAGCTAAGGTTAGTCATTTGAGAACTGAAGTGGTGGAGCTATTAACTAATCCTTCCATTTAAGGGGTAAAATAAAACATTTCAGAGCTTTATTGGAATGGGTCACACAGACTCTGCTGCACCATGCTGTAAGGGAAAGGTTGGTTTGCTTTTGATTTATTTTATGTTGTATTGGTTTACTGCCTTTTTTATATTTTGGGTGCTGTGATTTGTTTTCCTTACCTTGTGTTTTGCTTCTGTTATGCTTTTAACTGCATATTAAAAGTTCAAAAGACACCACAGCTCTGTTTCTTGTGAGTCAGTCAGAAATTAGAATTGATCAATTAAGGACTCATAGATAAGATAGAAGAGGTCACTTAAGGTTAATCATTTGTGAACTGAGGTGGTGGAGCTAGGAAGTAAACCTATTTAAGAGGTAAAATAAAACATTTCATAGCTTTATTAGAAAGGCTCACTCAGACTCTGCTGCACTTTGCTGTGAGGGAAAGGTTGGTTTGCTTTTAACTTGTATTTTGTATTGGTTTACTGACATTTTATATTTTGAATTCTGTGGTTTGTTTTCTTTACCTTGTGTTTTGCTTGTGTTCTGCCTTTATCTGCTTATTAAAACTTCAAAAGACACCACAGCTCTGATTCCTGTGAGTCAGGCAGAAATTAGAACTGATCAATTAAGGACTCATACATAAGATAGAAGACGTATTTTTAGGTTAATCATTTGTGAACTGAGGTGGTGGAGCTAGGAAGTCAACCTTCTATTTAAGAGGTAAAATAAAATATTTCATAGCTTTATTAGAAAGGCTCACTCAGACTCTGCTGCACTTTGCTGTGAGGGAAAGGTTGGTTTGCTTTTAACTTGTATTGTGTATTGGATTACTGCCATTTTATATTTTGAATTCTGTGATTTGTTTTCTTTACCTTGTGTTTTGCATGTGTTTGCTTTTATCTGCATATTAAAACTTCAAAGGATACCACAGGTTTGTTTCCTGTGAGTCAGGCAGAAATTAGAACTGATCAATTAAGGACTCATACATAAGATAGAAGAGGTCAGTTAAGGTTAATTATTTGTGAACCAAGAGGTTGGAGCAAGGAACTAAATTTTCTATTAAAGGAGTAAAATAAAACATTTCAGAGAATTATTGGAAAGGCTCACCCAGACTCTGCTGCACTTTGCTTTAAGGTGAAGGTTGGTTTGCTTTTCATTTGTTGTATTTGGTATTGCTTTATTGCCTTTTTATATTTTGAGTGCTGTGATTTGTTTTCTTTACCTTGTGTTTTGCGTGGTCACTTTAGGTTAATCATTTGTGAGTCAGGCAGAAATTAGAACTGCTCAATTACGGACTGCTACATAAGATAGAAGAAGTCATTTAAGGTTAATCATTTGTGAACTGAGTGGGTGGAGCTTGGAAGTAAACCTTTTATTTAAGGGGAAAAATAAAACATTTCAGAACTTTATTGGAAAGGCTCACCCTGAGTGCAGTTTGCTGTAAGGGAAAAGTTGGTTTGCTTTTTATTTATAGTATTTTCTATTGGTTTACTGCCATTTTATATTTTGAATGCTGTGATTTGTTTTCTTTACCTTGTGTTTTGCTTGTGTTCTGTTTTTAACTGCATATTAAAACTTGAAAAGACACCACAGCTCTGTTTCTTCTGAGTCAGGCAGAAATTAGAACTGATCAATTAAGGACTCATGCATAAGATAGAAGATGTCACTTAAGGTTAATCATTTGTGAACTGAAGGGTTGGAGCTAGGAACTAAACCTTCTATTTAAGGGGTAAAAATAAAACATGTCAGAGCTTTATTGGAAAGGCTCACCAGACTCTGCTGCACTTTGCTGTGAGGGAAAGGTTGGTTTGCTTTTTATTTGATGTATTTGGTATTGGTTTATTGCCTTTTTATATTGGGAGTGCTGTGATTTGTTTTCTTTACCTTGTGTTTTGCTTGTGTTCTGCTTTTAACTGCATATTAAAACTTCAAAAGACACAACAGCTCTGTTTC
>NC_056733.1:1752182570-1752242570 GCF_019279795.1 Protopterus annectens
GCCCTTTACCTTTAAGTTTTAATTCTTAAAAGCAGAAAACCAGCAAACACTAAGAAACAAATAACCTAAATATGTATACATTACTTATGTGTAATTGATCAGTTCTAATTTCTGCCTGACTCACAAGAAACAGAGCTGTGGTATCTCTTGAAGTTTTAATATGCAGTTAAAAGCAGAACACAAGCAAAACACAAGGTAAAGAAAACAAATCACAGCACTCAAAATAAAAATGGCAATAAACCAATGCAAAATACAACACATAAAAAGCAAACCAACCTTTCCCTCACAGCAAAGTGAAGCAGAGTCTGGGTGAGCCTTTCCAATAAAGCTCTGAAATGTTTTATTTTACCCCTTAAATAAAAGGATAAGTTGGTAGCTCCACCCCCTCAGTTCACAAAGGATTAACCTTAAGTGACTTATTCTATCCTATGTATGAGTCCTTAATTGATCCGTTCTTATTTCTGCCTGACTCACAAGAAACAGAGTTGTGGTGTTGTTTGATGTTTTAATATGCAGTTAAAAGCAGAACACAAGCAAAACACAAGGTAAAGAAAATAAATCACAGCACTCAAAACATAAGGCAATAAACCACTACAAAATACAACAAATAAAAAGGAACCAAGCTTTCCCTCACAGCAAAGTGTAGCAGAGTCTGGGTGAGCCTTTCTAATAAATCTATGAAATGTTTTATTTTACCTTAAATAGAAGGTTTAGTTCCTAGCTCCACTCCTTCAGTTCACAAATGATTAACCTTAAGTGGCCTCTTCTATCTTATGTATAAGTCCCTTAATTGATCAGTTCTATTTTCTGCCTGACTCACAAGAAAAAGAGTTGTGGTGTATTTTGAAGTTTTAATATACAGTTAAAAGCAGAACACAAGCAAAACACAAGGTAAAGAAAACAAATAACAGTACGCAAAATATAAAAAGGCAATAAGCCAATACAAAATGCAACAAATAAAAAGCAAACCAACCTTTCCCTTACAGCAAAGTGCATCAGAGTCTGGGTGAGCCTTTACAAAAAAGCTCCGAAATGTTTTATTTTACCCCTTAAATAGAGGGTTTAGTTCCTAGCTCCACCCCTTCAGTTCACAAAAAAAAAAAAAAAACTTAAGTGATGCTTCTATCTTATGTATGAGTCCTTAATTGATCAGATCTAATTTCTGCCTGACTCACAAGAAACAGTGCTGTCATATCTCTTGAAGTTTTAATATGCAGTTAAAAGCAGAACACAAGCAAAACACAAGGTAAAGAAAACAAATCACAGCACTCAAAATAAAAAAAGGCAATAAACCAATGCAAAATATAACAAATAAAAAGCAAACCAACCTTTCCCTCGCAGCAAAGTGTAGCAGAGTCTGGGTGAGCCTTTCCAAAAAAGATCTGAAATGTTTTATTTTACCCTTTAAATATAAGGTTTAGTTCCTAGCTCCACCCCCTCAGTTCACAAAGGATTAACCTTAAGTGACCTCTTCTATCTTATGTATGAGTCCTTAATTGATCAGTTCTAATTTTTGCCTGACTCACAAGAAACAGAGCTCTTGTATCTTTTGAAGTTATGATATATAGTTAAAAGCAGAACACAAGCAAAACACAAAGTAAAGAAAACAAATCACAGCACTCAAAATATAAAAAGGCAATAAACCAATACAAAATACAACAAATAAAATGCAAACCAACCTTTCCCTCACAGCAATGTGTAGCAGAGTCTGGGTGAGCCTTTCCAATAAAGCTCTGAAATGTTTTAATTTACCCCTTAAATAGAAGGCATAGTTCCTAACTCCACCCCCTCAGTTCACAAAGGATTAACCTTAAGTGACCTATTCTATCTTATGTATGAGTCCTTAATTGATCCGTTCTTATTTCTGCCTGACTCACAAGAAACAGAGCTGTGGTGTTGTTTGATGTTTCAATATGCAGTTAAATGCAGAACACAAGCAAAACACAAGGTAAAGAAAACAAATCACAGCACTCAAAACATAAGGCAATAAACCACTACAAAATACAACAAATAAAAAGGAAGCAAGCTTTCCCTCACAGCAAAGTGTAGCAGAGTCTGGGTGAGCCTTTCTAATAAATCTATGAAATGTTTTATTTTACCCCAGAAATAGAAGGTTTAGTTCCTAGCTCCACTCCTTCAGTTCACAAATGATTAACCTTAAGTGGCCTCTTCTATCTTATTTCTGCCTGACTCACAAGAAACAGAGCTGTGGTGTTGTTTGATGTTTTAATATGCAGTTAAAAGCAGAACACAAGCAAAACACAAGGTAAAGAAAACAAATCACAGCACTCAAAACATAACGCAATAAACCACTACAAAATACAACAAATAAAAAGGAACCAAGCTTTTCTTCACAGAAAAGTGTAGCAGAGTCTGGGTGAGCCTTTCTAATAAATCTATGAAATGTTTTATTTTACCCCTTAAATAGAAGGTTTAGTTCCTAGCTCCACCCCTTCAGTTCACAAATGATTAACATTAAGTGGCCTCTTCTATCTTATGTATAAGTCCCTTAATTGATCAGTTCTATTTTCTGCCTGACTCACAAGAAACAGAGTTGTGGTGTATTTTGAAGTTTTAATATACAGTTAAAAGCAGAACACAAGCAAAACACAAGGTAAAGAAAACAAATCACAGCACGCAAAATTTAAAAAGGCAATAAGCCAATACGAAATGCAACAAATAAAAAGCAAACCAACCTTTCTCTCACAGCAAAGTGCATCAGAGTCTGGGTGAGCCTTTACAATAAAGCTCCAAAATGTTTTATTTTACCCGTTAAATAGAAGGTTTAGTTCATAGCTCCACCCCCTCAGTTCACAAATAATTAACCTTAAGTGACTCTTCTATCTTATGTATGAGTCCTTAATTGATCAGTTCTAATTTCTGCCTGACTCACAAGAAACAGAGCTGTGGTATCTCTTGAAGTTTTAATATGCAGTTAAAAGCAGAACACAAGCAAAACACAAGGTAAAGAAAACAAATCACAGCACTCGCAATAAAAAAGGCAATAAACCAATGCAAAATACAACAAATAAAAAGCAAACCAACCTTTCCGTCACAGCAAAGTGTAGCAGAGTCTGGGTGAGCCTTTCCAATAAAGCCCTGAAATGTTTTATTTTACCCCTTAAATAGAAGGCTTAGTTCCTAGCTCCAACCCCTCAGTTCACAAAGGATTAACCTTAAGTGACTTCTTCTATCTTATGTATGAGTCCTTAAGTGATCCATTCTTATTTCTGCCTGACTCACAAGAAACAGAGTTGTGGTGTTGTTTGATGTTTCAATATGCAGTTAAAAGCAGAACACAAGCAAAACACAAGGTTAAGAAAACAAATCACAACACTCAAAACATAAGGCAATAAACCACTACAAAATACAACAAATAAAAACGAACCAAATTTTCCCTCATAGCAAAGTGTAGCAGAGTCCGGTTGAGCCTTTCCAATAAAGCTCTGAAATGTTTTATTTTACCCCTTAAATAGTAGGTTTAGTTCCTACCCCCACCCCTTCAGTTCACAAATGATTAACCTTAAGTGGCCTCTTCTATCTTATGTATGAATCCTTAATTGATCAGTTCTATTTTCTCCCTGACTCACAAGAAACAGAGCTGTGGTATCTTTTGAAGTTTTAATATGCAGTTAAAAGCAGAACACAAGCAAAACACAAGGTAAAGAAAACAAATCACAGCACTCAAAATATAAAAAGGCAATAAACCAATAAAAAATACAACAAATAAAAATCAAACCAACCTTTTCCTCACAGCAAAGTGTAGCAGTGTCTGGGTGAGCTTTTCCAATAAAGCTCTAAAATGTTTTATTTTACCCCTTAAATAGAAGGTTTAGTTCCTAGCTCCACCCTCTCAGTTCACAAATGATTAACCTTAAACAACCTCTTCTATTATATGTATGAGTCCTTATTTGATAAGTTCTAATTTCTGCCTGACTCACAACAAACAGTGCTGTGGTGTCTTTTGAAGTTTTAATATGCAGTTAAAAGCAGAACACAAGCAAAACACATGGTAAAGAAAACAAATCACAGCACTGAAAACATAAAGAGGCAATAAACCAATACAAAATGAAACAAATAAAAAGCAAACCAACCTTTCCCTCACAGCAAAGTGTAGCAGAGTCTGGGTGAGCCTTTCTAATAAAGCTATGAAATGTTTTATTTTACCCCTTAAATAAAAGGTTTAGTTCCTAGCTCCACCCCTTCAGTTCACAAATGATTAACGTTAACTGACCTCTTCTATCTTATGCACGAGCCCTTAATTGATCAGTTCTAATTTCTGCCTGACTCACAAGAAACAGAGCTCTGGTGTCTTTTGAAGTTATAATATGCAGTTAAAAGCAGAACACAAGAAAAACACAAGGTAAAGAAAACAAACCACTGCACTCAAAATATAAAAAGGCAATAAACCAATACAAAATGAAACAAATAAAAGGCAAACCAACCTTTCCCTCACAGCAAAGTGTAGCAGAGTCTGGGTGAGCCTTTCTAATAAAGCTATGAAATGTTTTATTTTACCCCTTAAATAAAAGGTTTAGTTCCTAGCTCCACCCCTTCAGTTCACAAATGATTAACCTTAAGTGACCTCTTCTATCTTATGCACGAGCCCTTAATTGATCAGTTCTAATTTCTGCCTGACTCACAAGAAACAGAGCTCTGGTGTCTTTTGAAGTTATAATATGCAGTTAAAAGCAGAACACAAGAAAAAACACAAGGTAAAGAAAACAAATCACAGCACTCAAAATATAAAAAGGCAATAAACCAATACAAAATACAACAAATAAAATGCAAACCAACCTTTCCCTCACAGCAAAGTGAAGCAGAGTCTGGGTGAGCCTTTCCAATAAAGCTCTGAAATGTTTTATTTTACCCCTTAAATAAAAGGATAAGTTCCTAGCTCCACCCCCTCAGTTCACAAAGGATTAACCTTAAGTGACTTCTTCTATCCTATGTATGAGTCCTTAATTGATCCGTTCTTATTTCTGCCTGACTCACAAGAAACAGAGTTGTGGTGTTGTTTGATGTTTTAATATACAGTTAAAAGCAGAACACAAGCAAAACACAAGGTAAAGAAAATAAATCACAGCACTCAAAACATAAGGCAATAAACCACTACAAAATACAACAAATAAAAAGGAACCAAGCTTTCCCTCACAGCAAAGTGTAGCAGAGTCTGGGTGAGCCTTTCTAATAAATCTATGAAATGTTTTATTTTACCCCTTAAATAGAAGGTTTAGTTCCTAGCTCCACCCCTTCAGTTCACAAATGATTAACCTTAAGTGGCCTCTTCTATCTTATGCATAAGTCCCTTAATTGATCCGTTCTTATTTCTGCCTGACTCACAAGAAACAGAGTTGTGGTGTATTTTGAAGTTTTAATATGTAGTTAAAAGCAGAACACAAGCAAAACACAAGGTAAAGAAAACAAATAACAGCACGCAAAATATAAAAAGGCAATAAGCCAATACAAAATGCAACAAATAAAAAGCAAACCAACCTTTCCCTCAGAGCAAAGTGTAGCAGAGTCCGGTTGAGCCTTCCCAATAAAGCTCTTAAATGTATTATTTTACCCCTTAAATAGTACGTTTAGTTCCTACCCCCACCCCTTCAGTTCACAAATGATTAACCTTAAGTGGCCTCTTCTATCTTATGTATGAATCCTTAATTGATCAGTTCTATTTTCTCCCTGACTCACAAGAAACAGAGCTGTGGTATCTTTTGAAGTTTTAATATGCAGTTAAAAGCAGAACACAAGCAAAACACAAGGTAAAGAAAACAAATCACAGCACTCAAAATATAAAAAGGCAATAAACCAATAAAAAATACAACAAATAAAAATCAAACCAACCTTTTCCTCACAGCAAAGTGTAGCAGTGTCTGGGTGAGCTTTTCCAATAAAGCTCTAAAATGTTTTATTTTACCCCTTAAATAGAAGGTTTAGTTCCTAGCTCCACCCTCTCAGTTCACAAATGATTAACCTTAAACAACCTCTTCTATTATATGTATGAGTCCTTATTTGATAAGTTCTAATTTCTGCCTGACTCACAAGAAACAGTGCTGTGGTGTCTTTTGAAGTTTTAATATGCAGTTAAAAGCAGAACACAAGCAAAACACAAGGTAAAGAAAACAAATCACAGCACTGAAAACATAAAGAGGCAATAAACCAATACAAAATGAAACAAATAAAAAGCAAACCAACCTTTCCCTCACAGCAAAGTGTAGCAGAGTCTGGGTGAGCCTTTCTAATAAAGCTATGAAATGTTTTATTTTACCCCTTAAATAAAAGGTTTAGTTCCTAGCTCCACCCCTTCAGTTCACAAATGATTAACCTTAAGTGACCTCTTCTATCTTATGCATGAGCCCTTAATTGATCAGTTCTAATTTCTGCCTGACTCACAAGAAACAGAGCTCTGGTGTCTTTTGAAGTTATAATATGCAGTTAAAAGCAGAACACAAGAAAAACACAAGGTAAAGAAAACAAATCACAGCACTCAAAATATAAAAAGGCAATAAACCAATGCAAAATACAACAAATAAAATGCAAACCAACCTTTCCCTCACAGCAAAGTGAAGCAGAGTCTGGGTGAGCCTTTCCAATAAAGCTCTGAAATGTTTTATTTTACCCCTTAAATAAAAGGATAAGTTCCTAGCTCCACCCCCTCAGTTCACAAAGGATTAACCTTAAGTGACTTCTTCTATCCTATGTATGAGTCCTTAATTGATCCGTTCTTATTTCTGCCTGACTCACAAGAAACAGAGTTGTGGTGTTGTTTGATGTTTTAATATACAAGAACTGGAAAGATGGTGAGAACAGGAAAGCTGCTTGTACAACAGGACAGTAATCATCAATAATTTATTGTAAAAAGACAACTGACATCAGGTTAAGCACTTTCGAGTGTACCCCAGTCTTCATCAGAACAAATAAAATTTGTAATCCAATAGTTTATACACACATCTCCTAATCAACAATAGTGTAATTAATGAAAAAAAAACGCCAAAAAGTTTAAAGACACATTGCCATAATTCACTAAAACATTGTTTTGTTCCCTGCTTTAAAATCATAACACAACAATATACACTTGTACACATGCAAAACATAAATTTATACATGAAATGTATAAATGCATAACTAATATTCCATCTGTATATGCTGAATCTAGTAAAGTGAATGTAGTTCCCATATACTAAACAAAAAATAAACAAAAAATTAAGGAAACAACTGTACTAGGAGTGGACACTCCTAGATATTTATTCTAATGCTAAAAAAGGTTTAATACTGATAAAATCATTGAGACCGGGTGGTCTCGTGGAATCCGTTAAAATTTGCCATTTACTTTCGCAAGAAGCCAATTTCATTTTCCAATCACCTCCAAAGGGTGAAACATCAACCTGTTCAACAATAGAAAATAAAAAACTGTGGTCATCTCCCTTGTCTAATATATGCCTATATAATGCATTTTTTGTATCATGTTTCCCTATTTTATACAGGTGTTCATAAATACGTCTGTTCAGCTGTCTCTCTGTCTTACCTATATAGTGTGCGTTACATGAAATACAGACAGCCAAATAGACAACCTGCTTCGTTTTGCAGTTTCCTCTCTTACTTTCAATGGTGGTGTGGCATATATCGTCAAGATTAATTATCCTGTTGAGGTTAATGTATTTGCACTGTTTACAATTACCACATCTAACCGTGCCCTTAGATGTAACATGTGTTTGTGTGGTGTGGTTACCTCTTTCCAATAACTTTTTCAAATTTGGGGCTGTTTTGTAAACACATCTCGGTTTTGAACCCAACAACTGTTCCTTGTCCATAACCCTAAGTGTCATCCAATGTCTTTCTAAAATTCCCTTTATGATGTGTATACTAGGAGTGTACATAAGTACACAAACCCTGCCTGATATTTTATTATGCATCCCCTCGTGTTTATCCAACTGATACGAGCCTAATAGGGGTGGATATTTACTTCCCCATTCATTGTGTACATAGCTAATGACTTCTATGACCATCTTTTCAGGGTAGGCTCTACTGATAAACATTTCTTTAATGGTATTAAGTTCCATTTCCAAGATGGACTTGTTGGATGACATTCTAGCTACACGTATACATTGCCCTTTAATAACATTATGAAATACGTGAGGAGGATGGTTACTGCTGTAATGGACGTAATCATTAGAGAATGTGGGTTTTCTATAAATTCTAGAAGTAAACCCATAGTTGTCATGACTCAAAAGTACGTCCAAAAACGAAATTTCATGTTGACTGTATTCATGGGTAAATTGCAAAAAATCAACAGTCTTATTTAAATACACCATGAAATCCTGTAACCTGTCCACAGAAGCCTTCCACAAAATAAAAATGTCATCCAGGTATCTAACATATAATACAATGTCTTTGTAAAAAGTACTTTTGAACACATACTCCGATTCCCACTCAGCCATGACCAAGTTCGCGAAGATGGGAGCACAAGCTGCTCCCATCGCCACTCCCTTGGTCTGCCTGAAATACTCCCCTTGGAACGAGATGTAGTTGTGGTCTAACACCAGTGACATCATATCACAAATGAGGCTGATTTTCTCCCAAGAGAAATCAGTGTATCTTGTAAGACTTCTTTCAAAGAATACTAATCCCTCTGTCTTGGGAATGCTGGAAAAGAGGTCGACAACATCCACTGTCAAATAAATCAAGTTGGTGTCCCATAAGTCTTTGGTAATAGCACCCAAAAATCTCCAAGAGTCCTTGATTATGTGGGGGATGCTGTCGTAAACCTTCTTAAGCCAGCTGTCAATCAATTTCCCTAGTTTGAATGTTTTTGACCTGGAACCTGACACAATTGGTCGAAAAGGAGGTTTTTCAATAGATTTGTGTATCTTGGGAATGCCTACCATCTTGGCTAAAACGGGATAATCCACTTTCACAAAAGAATATGTGTCATTGGATATCCTGTTGTCTATAAGGTATTCTTCGATGATAAGATCTATACGCTTATGACCTATGTTAACCTGGTTCAATGAAATGTTCTCGTAGTTTCCTGAATGGTGAATAATGTTATATATCTCCTGATTGTAGTCTTTGGTGGAAAAAATCACTGCCCCACCTCCTTTATCAGGTTTCATAATCCTGATGTTCCTATTGTTCATAAAATCTAATAAACAATTTCTTTCCTTGCTGGTTAAATTATCAGAAATGCTGATCCCTTGATTTTTCATCTTGTGATGTGTCCAGTAAATGTCGTTGCAAACCAATTGCTCGAAATTGTACACATGGGGGTTGGATGCCGGTATAAAAGTACTTTTTTTGGTAAGATCAGTCCCTGCTATGCCTTTGGCCCTAATGTTGGAATCCGGGTGATTGTCAAATAGTAATGCCAGATTCAATTTCCTACAATATTTTTTTGACTTCCTTAATACTATCAAGTAAATTCCATCCTCTCATAGGTATAAACTTCATACCTTTGCTTAACAATTGGGCACTGATGTTGTCAATCTCTATGGTGGTGTAATTAAACACCTTAAAACCATCATGTAAAATAATACTAGGTTTAGGATTATTGTCGTGTAGTTCTATCAAATTCGAGTCTTGTGTCTCCATCTCCATAGGGTTATGAGAATCCATCGTCATAGTGGTGTTACCAAACATCAAATTGTTATGAGCACTTTTAATCATACTGGGTGAGCTTAAGTCTTGTACCATTGTTTTGGAACCCTCCAAGCTGGGTAAAATCTTCCCCCCTGAAAATGTTCTTCCCTGTATGGTTTCTTAGGTTCCCTTCTCCTAGGTGGAAATTTATTGTGCATATCAGGATCCTTATGACTTGGCCATATATAAGCCCTGTCTTTCTTGTAGGCCTCCACATCACGTTGTATTTTCTTATTTTTCCTGTCTACAATGTTGTGCACATTATTATCCGCAAAGGTGTACTGCTTCATATATAATTCTTTTAAACTATCATAGTCCTTATGCTGTGTAATTGTAAGGTTCATGTGTTCTAAATCATCTGCTAACGTGCTTAATTTTTCATCCAGGTGTTTGATTAATAATTTCATAAACTCATAACCAAATCCCTCAAATAGTTCATTAAACTCTTTCTCAACTACAGATGTAAACTTAATCCCTAATGGTAATTTAAAGAACCTTATGCCTTTCGGCACAATTTTGAGCATGACACACTTAGATAAGTAACTGCAATCAATTTTAGTATTTTTGTAAGCCGTTAATTTCTTGCCATACTCCAAAATGTGTTCCTTTAATGAAAAATAGTTACATTCAGTATGACAGTTTTGTCCATTAGTGTGTCTTGTGTCAGAATCAAAGTAATCTTTACTGTTACTTAAAAATTGCTCAAACAGGTAATCCCCATTACAAGCGTTATCTTTTATGATCTTTCTACCAACATTATGTACAGAATCACACTTGCCACTGTGTTGTAATCTAATTGGGCTTTTGGGGCCCCGCTCCATATTATAAGTAACAGTACCTTTTTTATCCAGAACCATCTTGGTTCGACTGCTAGTGTCTTTAGTTACTTTCGGGCGGGCACCACCATAGTGCTTGTCCATACGCTTCCTGCAAAAACTATAATCAAAAGTGAAGTCATGTTCTAAAGTGTCGTGGCGTTCACTCAATAAATAATCCTCATCCGTATGGGCTAGGTCCAAAGCCCTGATGCAAGGCTCCATTGCACCTACGTTTAAGTGAGGAGCTGAAAGATTGTCAAAGACACCGTCCGTGTCTTGTAGGGCTTTGGGAAAGCCACAGTCTGGAGTGCTCACCTCACCGCAACCTTGCGGTCTCTGTCTAAGGCTTCGCACATGCGCGTTGACAGTCTTACGTTCATTGTTGACGTCTACTTCCTCATCCGAGTTGATAGGTACCATGTGAGCCCTGACAATCTCCGAAGATGCACAGGAATTAGCTTCTTCCTTTTTTTTGCTATTATTAGAGTTAGAAACCAAGTCGGTGATTAAAGATAGTAATTTGTGCACCTCACCCTGTAGCGCTGTGAGGTCAGCTCTCAGTTCATATATACTGTCCTTGGACAATGAAGCAGAGGATTCCATGTTCTCGGCCATCCACACTGAACTCACCACGAAAAAGAAGGCAAACAACTCAAGAACTGGAAAGATGGTGAGAACAGGAAAGCTGCTCGTACAACAGGACAGTAATCACCAATAATTTATTGTAAAAAGACAATTGACATCAGGTTATGCGCTTTTGACTGTACCCCAGTCTTCATCAGAACAAATAAAATTTGTAATCCAATAGTTTATATACACATCTCCTAATCAACAATAGTGTAATTAATGAAAAAAAACGCCAAAAAGTTTAAAGACACATTGCCATAATTCACTAAAACATTGTTTTGTTCCCTGCTTTACTTGGCATTACTATTTGACAATCACCCGGATTCCAACATTAGGGCCAAAGGCATAGCAGGGACTGATCTTACCAAAAAAAGTACTTTTATACCGGCATCCAACCCCCATGTGTACAATTTCGAGCAACTGGTTTGCAACGACATTTACTGGACACATCACAAGATGAAAAATCAAGGGATCAGCATTTCTGATAATTTAACCAGCAAGGAAAGAAATTGTTTATTAGATTTTATGAACAATAGGAACATCAGGATTATGAAACCTGATAAAGGAGGTGGGGCAGTGATTTTTTCCACCGAAGACTACAATCAGGAGATATATAACATTCTTCACCATTCAGGAAACTACGAGAACATTTCATTGAACCAGGTTAACATAGGTCATAAGCGTATAGATCTTATCATCGAAGAATACCTTATAGACAACAGGATATCCAATGACACATATTCTTTTGTGAAAGTGGATTATCCCATTTTAGCCAAGATGGTAGGCATTCCCAAGATACACAAATCTATTGAACAACCTCCTTTTCGACCTATTGTGTCAGGTTCCAGGTCAAAAACATTCAAACTAGGGAAATTGATTGACAGCTGGCTTAAGAAGGTTTACGACAGCATCCCCCACATAATCAAGGACTCTTGGAGATTTTTGGGTGCTATTACCAAAGACTTATGGGACACCAACTTGATTTATTTGACAGTGGATGTTGTCGACCTCTTTTCCAGCATTCCCAAGACAGAGGGATTAGTATTCTTTGAAAGAAGTCTTACAAGATACACTGATTTCTCTTGGGAGAAAATCAGCCTCATTTGTGATATGATGTCACTGGTGTTAGACCACAACTACATCTCGTTCCAAGGGGAGTATTTCAGGCAGACCAAGGGAGTGGCGATGGGAGCAGCTTGTGCTCCCATCTTCGCGAACTTGGTCATGGCTGAGTGGGAATCGGATTATGTGTTCAAAAGTACTTTTTACAAAGGCATTGTATTATATGTTAGATACCTGGATGACATTTTTATTTTGTGGAAGGCTTCTGTGGACAGGTTACAGGATTTCATGGTGTATTTAAATAAGACTGTTGATTTTTTGCAATTTACCCATGAATACAGTCAACATGAAATTTCGTTTTTGGACGTACTTTTGAGTCATGACAACTATGGGTTTACTTCTAGAATTTATAGAAAACCCACATTCTCTTATGATTACGTCCATTACAGCAGTAACCATCCTCCTCACGTATTTCATAATGTTATTAAAGGGCAATGTATACGTGTAGCTAGAATGTCATCCAACAAGTCCATCTTGGAAATGGAACTTAATACCATTAAAGAAATGTTTATCAGTAGAGCCTACCCTGAAAAGATGGTCATAGAAGTCATTAGCTATGTACACAATGAATGGGGAAGTAAATATCCACCCCTATTAGGCTCGTATCAGTTGAATAAACACGAGGGGATGCATAATGAAATATCAGGCAGGGTTTGTGTACTTATGTACACTCCTAGTATACACATCATAAAGGAAATTTTAGAAAGACATTGGATGACACTTAGGGTTATGGACAAGGAACAGTTGTTGGGTTCAAAACCGAGATGTGTTTACAAAACAGCCCCAAATTTGAAAAAGTTATTGGAAAGAGGTAACCACACCACACAAACACATGTTACATCTAAGGGCACGGTTAGATGTGGTAATTGTAAACAGTGCAAATACATTAACCTCAACAGGATAATTAATCTTGACGATATATGCCACACCACCATTGAAAGTAAGAGAGGAAACTGCAAAACGAAGCAGGTTGTCTATTTGGCTGTCTGTATTTCATGTAACGCACACTATATAGGTAAGACAGAGAGACATCTGAACAGACGTATTTATGAACACCTGTATAAAATAGGGAAACATGATACAAAAAATGCATTATATAGGCATATATTAGACAAGGGAGATGACCACAGTTTTTTATTTTCTATTGTTGAACAGGTTGATGTTTCACCCTTTGGAGGTGATTGGAAAATGAAATTGGCTTCTTGCGAAAGTAAATGGCAAATTTTAACGGATTCCACGAGACCACCTGGTCTCAATGATTTTATCAGTATTAAACCTTTTTTAGCATTAGAATAAATATCTAGGAGTGTCCACTCCTAGTACAGTTGTTTCCTTAATTTTTTGTTTATTTTTTGTTTAGTATATGGGAACTACACTCACTTTACTAGATTCAGCATATACAGATGGAATATTAGTTATGCATTTATACATTTCATGTATAAATTTATGTTTTGCATGTGTACAAGTGTATATTGTTGTGTTATGATTTTAAAGCAGGGAACAAAACAATGTTTTAGTGAATTATGGCAATGTGTCTTTAAACTTTTTGGCGTTTTTTTTCATTAATTACACTATTGTTGATTAGGAGATGTGTATATAAACTATTGGATTACAAATTTTATTTGTTCTGATGAAGACTGGGGTACAGTCGAAAGTGCTTAACCTGATGTCAATTGTCTTTTTACAATAAATTATTGGTGATTACTGTCCTGTTGTACGAGCAGCTTTCCTGTTCCCACCATCTTTCCAGTTCTTGAGTTGTTTGCCTTCTTTTTCATCGTATGTTTTAATATACAGTTAAAAGCAGAACATAAGCAAAACACAAGGTAAAGAAAATAAATCACAGCACTCAAAACATAAGGCAATAAACCACTACAAAATACAACAAATAAAAAGGAACCAAGCTTTCCCTCACAGCAAAGTGTAGCAGAGTCTGGGTGAGCCTTTCTAATAAATCTATGAAATGTTTTATTTTACCCCTTAAATAGAAGGTTTAGTTCCTAGCTCCACTCCTTCAGTTCACAGATGATTAACCTTAAGTGGCCTCTTCTATCTTATGTATAAGTCCCTTAATTGATCAGTTCTATTTTCTGCCTGACTCACAAGAAACAGAGTTGTGGTGTATTTTAAAGTTTTAATATACAGTTAAAAGCAGAACACAAGCAAAACACAAGGTAAAGAAAACAAATCACAGCACGCAAAATATAAAAAGGCAATAAGCCAATACAAAATGCAACAAATAAAAAGCAAACCAACCTTTCCTTTACAGCAAAGTGCATCAGAGTCTGGGTGAGCCTTTATAATAAAGCTCCGAAATGTTTTATTGTACCCCTTAAATAGAAGGTTTAGTTCCTAGCTCCACCCCCTCAGTTCACAAATAATTAACCTTAAGTGACTCTTCTATCTTATGTATGAGTCCTTAATTGATCAGTTCTAATTTCTGCCTGACTCACAAGAAACAGAGCTGTGGTATCTCTTGAAGTTTTAATATGCAGTTAAAAGCAGAACACAAGCAAAACACAAGGTAAAGAAAACAAATCACAGCACTCAAAATATAAAAAGGCAATAAACCAATGCAAAATACAACAAATAAAATGCAAACCAACCTTTCCCTCACAGCAAAGTGAAGCAGAGTCTGGGTGAGCCTTTCCAATAAAGCTCTGAAATGTTTTATTTTACCCCTTAAATAAAAGGATAAGTTCCTAGCTCCACCCCCTCAGTTCACAAAGGATTAACCTTAAGTGACTTCTTCTATCCTATGTATGAGTCCTTAATTGATCCGTTCTTATTTCTGCCTGACTCACAAGAAACAGAGTTGTGGTGTTGTTTGATGTTTTAATATACAGTTAAAAGCAGAACACAAGCAAAACACAAGGTAAAGAAAATAAATCACAGCACTCAAAACATAAGGCAATAAACCACTACAAAATACAACAAATAAAAAGGAACCAAGCTTTCCCTCACAGCAAAGTGTAGCAGAGTCTGGGTGAGCCTTTCTAATAAATCTATGAAATGTTTTATTTTACCCCTTAAATAGAAGGTTTAGTTCCTAGCTCCACTCCTTCAGTTCACAGATGATTAACCTTAAGTGGCCTCTTCTATCTTATGTATAAGTCCCTTAATTGATCAGTTCTATTTTCTGCCTGACTCACAAGAAACAGAGTTGTGGTGTATTTTAAAGTTTTAATATACAGTTAAAAGCAGAACACAAGCAAAACACAAGGTAAAGAAAACAAATCACAGCACGCAAAATATAAAAAGGCAATAAGCCAATACAAAATGCAACAAATAAAAAGCAAACCAACCTTTCCTTTACAGCAAAGTGCATCAGAGTCTGGGTGAGCCTTTACAATAAAGCTCCGAAATGTTTTATTGTACCCCTTAAATAGAAGGTTTAGTTCCTAGCTCCACCCCCTCAGTTCACAAATAATTAACCTTAAGTGATGCTTCTATCTTATGTATGAGTCCTTAATTGATCAGTTCTAATTTCTGCCTGACTCACAAGAAACAGTGCTGTCGTATCTCTTGAAGTTTTAATATGCAGTTAAAAGCAGAACATAAGCAAAACACAAGGTAAAGAAAACAAATCACAGCACTCAAAATAAAAAAAGGCAATAAACCAATGCAAAATATAACAAATAAAAAGCAAACCAACCTTTCCCTCGCAGCAAAGTGTAGCAGAGTCTGGGTGAGCCTTTCCAATAAAGATCTGAAATTTTTTATTTTACCCTTTAAATATAAGGTTTAGTTCCTAGCTCCACCCCCTCAGTTCACAAAGGATTAACCTTAAGTGACCTCTTCTATCTTATGTATGAGTCCTTAATTGATCAGTTCTAATTTTTGCCTGACTCACAAGAAACAGAGCTCTTGTATCTTTTGAAGTTATGATATATAGTTAAAAGCAGAACACAAGCAAAACACAAGGTAAAGAAAACAAATGACAGCACTCAAAATATAAAAAGGCAATAAACCAATACAAAATACAACAAATAAAATGCAAACCAACCTTTCCCTCACAGCAATGTGTAGCAGAGTCTGGGTGAGCCTTTCCAATAAAGCTCTGAAATGTTTTATTTTACCCTTTAAATAGAAGACATAGTTCCTAACTCCACCCCCTCAGTTCACAAAGGATTAACCTTAAGTGACCTATTCTATCTTATGTATGAGTCCTTAATTGATCCGTTCTTATTTCTGCCTGACTCACAAGAAACAGAGCTGTGGTGTTGTTTGATGTTTCAATATGCAGTTAAATGCAGAACACAAGCAAAACACAAGGTAAAGAAAACAAATCACAGCACTCAAAACATAAGGCAATAAACCACTACAAAATACAACAAATAAAAAGGAACCAAGCTTTCCCTCACAGCAAAGTGTAGCAGAGTCTGGGTGAGCCTTTCTAATAAATCTATGAAATGTTTTATTCTACCCCTTACATAGTCGGTTTAGTTCCAAGCTCCACCCCTTCAGTTCACAAATAATTAACCTTGAGCGGCCTCTTCTATCTTATGTATAAGTCTCTTAATTGATCAGTTATATTTCTGCCTGACTCACAAGAAACAGAGTTGTGGTGTATTTTGAAGTTTTAATATGTAGTTAAAAGCAGAACACAAGCAAAACACAAGGTAAAGAAAACAAATAACAGCACGCAAAATATAAAAAGGCAATAAGCCAATACAAAATGCAACAAATAAAAAGCAAACCAACCTTTCCCTTACAGCAAAGTGCATCAGAGTCTGGGTGAGCCTTTACAATAAAGCTCTGAAATGTTTTATTTTACCCCTTAAATAGAAGGTTTAGTTCCTAGCTCCACCCCCTCAGTTCACAAATA
Source organism: Protopterus annectens (assembly GCF_019279795.1). NCBI lineage: Eukaryota > Metazoa > Chordata > Ceratodontiformes > Protopteridae > Protopterus > Protopterus annectens. Next base: position 1,752,199,605 of record NC_056733.1, read on the forward strand.
ATTAACCTGAAGTGACCTCTTCTATCTTATGTATGAGTCCTTAATTGATCACTTCTAATTTCTGCCTGACTCACAAGAAACAGAGCTGTGGTATCTTTTGAAGTTTTAATATGCAGTTAAAAGCAGAACACAAGCAAAACACAAGGTAAAGAAAACAAATCACAGCACTCAAAATATAAAAAGGCAATAAACCAATACAAAATACAACAAATAAAAAGCAAACCAACCTTTCTCTCACAGCAAAGTGTAGCAGAGTCTGGGTGAGCCTTTCCAATAAAGCTCTGAAGTGTTTTATTTTACCCCTTTAATATAAGGTTTAGTTCCTAGCTCCACCCCCTCAGTTCACAAATAATTAACCTTAAGTGACCTCGTCTATCTTATGTATGAATCCTTAATTGATCAGTTCTAATTTCTGCCTGACTCACAGCAAACAGAACTGTGGTATCTTTGGAAGTTTTAATATGCAGTTAAAAGCAGAACACAAGCAAAACACAAGGTAAAGAAAACAAATCACAACACTCAAAATATAAAAAGGCAATAAACCAATAAAAAATACAACAAATAAAAAGCAAACCAACCTTTTCCTCACAGCAAAGTGTAGCAGTGTCTGGGTGAGCTTTTCCAATAAAGCTCTGAAATGTTTTATTTTATCCCTTAAATAGAAGGTTTAGTTCCTAGCTCCACCCTCTCAGTTCACAAATGATTAACCTTAAACAACCTCTTCTTTTATATGTATGAGTCCTTATTTGATAAGTTCTAATTTCTGCCTGACTCACAAGAAACAGAGCTCTGGTGTCTTTTGAAGTTATAATATGCAGTTAAAAGCAGAACACAAGCAAAACACAAGGTAAAGAAAACAAATCACAGCACTCAAAATATAAAAAGGCAATAAACCAATACAAAATACAACAAATAAAATGCAAACCAACCTTTCCCTCACAGCAAAGTGTAGCAGAGTCTGGGTGAGCCTTTCCAATAAAGCTCTGTAATGTTTTATTTTACCCCTTAAATAGAAGGATTAGTTCCTAGCTCCACCCCCTCAGTTCACAAAGGATTAACCTTAACTGACTTCTTCTATCCTATGTATGAGTCCTTAATTGATCCATTCTTATTTCTGCCTGACTCACAAGAAACAGAGCTGTGGTGTTGTTTGATGTTTTAATATGCAGTTAAAAGCAGAACACAAGCAAAACACAAGGTAAAGAAAACAAATCACAGCACTCAAAACATAACGCAATAAACCACTACAAAATACAACAAATAAAAAGGAACCAAGCTTTTCTTCACAGAAAAGTGTAGCAGAGTCTGGGTGAGCCTTTCTAATAAATCTATGAAAGGTTTTATTCTACCCCTTACATAGTCAGTTTAGTTCCAAGCTCCACCCCTTCAGTTCACAAATGATTAACCTTAAGTGGCCTCTTCTATCTTATGTATGAGTCCTTAATTGATCAGTTCTAATTTCTGCCTGACTCACAACAAACAGAGCTGTGGTATCTTTTGTAGTTTTAATATGCAGTTAAAAGCAGAACACAAGCAAAACACAAGGTAAAGAAAACAAATCACAGCACTCAAAATATAAAAAGGCAATAAACCAATGCAAAATACAACAAATAAAAAGCAAACCAACCTTTCCCTCACAGCAAAGTGTAGCAGTGTCTGGGTGAGCCTTTCCAATAAAGCTCTGAAGTGTTTTATTTTACCCCTTAAATATAAGGTTTAGTTCCTAGCTCCATCCCCTCAGTTCACAAATGATTAACCTTAAGTGACCTCTTCTATCTTATGTATGAGTCCTTAATTGATCGTTTCTAATTTCTGCCTGACTCCAAGAAACAGAGCTGTGGTGTTGTTTGAAGTTTAATATGCAGTTAAAAGCAGAACACATGCAAAACACAAGGTAAAGAAACAAATCACAGCATTCAAAATATAAAAAGGCAATAAACCAATACAAAATACTATGAATAAAAAGGAAACCAACCTTTCCCTTACAGCAAGATGCAGCAGACTCTGGGTGAGCTTTTCCAATAAAGCTCTGAAATGTTTTATTTTACCACTTAAATAGCAGATTTAGTTCCTAGCTCCACCCCCTCAGTTCACAAATGATTAACCTTAAGTGACCTCTTCTATCTTATGTATGAGCCCTTATTTTATTGATTCTAATTTCTGCCTGACTCACAAGAAACAGAGCTGTGGTGTCTTTTGAAATTTTAATATGTAGTTAAAAGCAAAACACAAGCAAAACACAAGGTAAAGAAAACAAAACATAGCACTCAAAATATAAAAAGGCAATAAGCCAATACAAAATACAACAAATAAAAAGCAAGCCAACCTTTTCCTCACAGCAAAGTGTAGCAAAGTATGGGTGAGCCTTTTCAATAAAGCTCTTGAATGTTTATTTTACCCCTTAAATAGAAGGTTTAGTTCCTAGCTCCACCCCCATCAGTTCACAAATGATTAACCTTTAGTGACCTCTTCTATCTTATGTATGAGTCCTTAATTGATCAGTTCTAATATCTGCCTGACTCACAAGAAACAGAGCTGTTGTGTCTTTGAAGTTTTAATATGCAGTTGAAAGCAGAACACAAGCAAAACACAAGGTAAAGAAAACAAATCACAGCACTCAAAATATAAAAAGGCAATAAACCAATACAAAATACAACAAATAAGAAGCAAACAACCTTTTCCTCACAGCAAAGTGTATCAGAGTCTGGGTGAGCCCTTCCAATAAAGCTCTGACATTTTTTTATTTTACTCCTTAAATAGAAGGTTTAGTTCCTAGCCCCACCACCTCACTTCACAAATGATTAACCTTAAGTGACCTCTTCTATCTTATGTATGAGTCCTTAATTGATCAGTTCTAATTTTTGCCTGACTCACAAGAAACAGAGCTGTGGTGTCTTTTTCTTTTGTAGTTTTAATATGCAGTTAAAAGCAGAATACAAGCAAAACACAAGGTAAAGAAAACAAATCACAGCAGTCAAAATATAAAAGGGCAATACACCAGTACAAAATACAACAAATAAAAACAAATCAAATTTTCCCTCACAGCAAAGTATAGCAGAGTATGGGTGAGCCTTTCCAATAAAGCTCTGAAATGTTTTATTTTACCCCTTAAATAGAAGGTTTAGTTCCTACCCCCACCCCCTCAGTTCACAAATGATTAACCTTAAGTGACCTCTTATGTCGTATGTATGAGTCCTTAATTGATCAGTTCTAATTTCTGCCTGACTCACAAGAAACAGAGCTGTCGTGTCTTTTGAAGTTTTAATATTCAGTTAAAAGCAGAACACAAGCAAAACACAAGGTAAAGAAAACAAATCACAGCACTCAAAATATAAAAAGGCAATAAACCAATACAAAAGACAACAAATAAAAAGCAAACCAACCTTTTCCTCACAGCAAGGTGTAGCAGTGTCTAGGTGAGCCTTTCCAATAAAGCTCTGAAATGTTTTATTTTACCCCTTAAGTAGAATGTTTAGTTCCTAGCTCCTCCCCCTCAGTTCTCAAATGATTAACCTTAAGTGACCTCTTCTATCTTATGTATGAGTCCTTAACTGATCAATTCTGATTTCTGCCTGTGTCACAAGAAACAGAGCTGTGGTGTCTTTTGAAGTTTTAATATGCAGTTAAAAGCAGAACACAAGCACAACACAAGGTAAAGAAAACAAATCACAGCACTCAAAATATAAAAAGGCAATAAACCAATATAAAATACACCAAATAAAAAGCAAACCAACCTTTCTCTCACAGAAAAACATAGCAGAGTCTAGGTGAGCCTTTCCAATAAAGCTCTGAAATGTTTTATTTTACCCCTTTTATAGAAGGTTTAGTTCCTATATCCACCTCCTCAGTTCACAAATGATTAACCTTAAGTGACCTCTTTTATCTTATGTATGAGTCCTTAATTGAACAGTTCTAATTTCTGCCTGAGTCACAAGAGACAGTGCTGGTTGTTAAAGAAAAAGACCATTTGTTACTCAGAAGGAGACCTTCTTAAACAATGCTAGTGTTTGCAGTGTCGTCAATGATAACCCCCAGCTTGCAATCATCTGCAAAGTTAGTCAGCCATAAACCTTCAGCATTTACTTCCATTTCAGAGAAAAAGATGATAAAAAGAAGTGGATCCCAGTACCAAGCCCTGTGGGACTCCACTAGTGACTGGCCTCTTTGTGGAGGTGGCCTTTCCTATTTTGACCTCTTGGATCCTGTCAGTGAACCAGCTGGCTATCCAGCAGGTGATAAAAGGGTTTATACCTAAATTAGTGAGCTTGTCTATAATGCTTTATTGGGGTACTTTATCAAAAGCCTTGGCCAGTTCAAGGTAAGCTGTGGACACAGTCTTACCTTTATCCAGTGCTTTGATGACCCTCTCAAAAGAGCCCACCAGATTTAATAGACATGACCTTCCTTTAACGAAGTTGAGGGGTCTAGTGTTTGCAAGTTGCCTATGTCTTCATTTATCATGTCCATGATGATTTTTTTCATGACCTTACATATGAGTCTGGTGAGACTTATGGGCCTTTAGTTACTTGGATTTGTGTTTGGATCTCCTTTATGCAGGTGAATGACTGTAGCCATCTTCCATTTCTTGGGCATGAAGCCTGACTGAAGGCACCAGTTGAAAAGTGATTTAATTGAATCAGAAATATGATGTTTCATTCAATGTATTAAACACCTCGGGATGTCATTGGGGCCCACTGACGCAGTGCTTTTGGCCTTGGAAAGTGCATTGATGACCTGTTCCCCCATAATGGTTGGGGGGATTCAGCTATGCAGTATTCCCATTTGACTATTGGGGTGTATTGGGGGGAGAAATTTGAGCTGAACCTGTCAGCCAAAAGGTTGCCAATGACCTCTGGGTTTTTTTCTAATTTCTCCAAACCTTTTGGTTTTCTAATACCATGATGGGAATGGATGCCATTCCTAAGTCAAAGTATGATTAAAATTTATGAAATTCATATTTCTCAATCTTTGATATCAGCCAGAAGTGCTCTTTGCAGCATCTGCAATGTGCCCAGTCTAAATATGACTGTAGATTTTTTATAAGACCTTTTGCACTGCTACTATTGAGAATGTCTGGGTATCTTTCTTTGACATTGTTCTTGTTTCTGCCTGCAAATCCTGATATTTTATGGCTTTGTGTCTCTCTGTATGCAAGACATTGTAGTCACTGGGTGGAGTCTATATTATATGATTGAATAGTCTTTTCTTTAACACATAAAGAGCAACACATAAACAGTGAAAGCTGTAAACTACGAACGGCCATCTCTGCAAATTATTTTCCTAGGGAAAAAAATTCACTTGGCCATAAATACAAAAACAAACTTTAAAATGTTAATCAATTGGGGTGCTGTGCCCCCCACACACCCCTAACTAAATATACCAACTCCGAGATTGCTCTACATTGGAAAAAAGGGCAATTCCCAGTAATGGCCAAGCAAATTCTTTTCACAGGGCAAAAATTCACTGAAGTGGCCGTTCATGGTTTCCAGCATTCGCTCTTAAGTGTCGCCATTTAAACATTCAACAAAGAGACTCTTCGAGCTTCTAATATAGACCGACTGGGTGGAGTGATTTAAGTGATCAATGTTACTTTTGTCTTCTTTTCATGGACCGCTATATCTCACATTTAACGTTTGAACTATTGATAATGGTTGATCCCATGTGATGTAGACTTCATCATTTTCTATGATTCTTTGTGACTCATGTTTCCAGTGTTTTTCCACTATTTCAGTCTTGCCACATTATTATGCCTTTCAGTATACAGTCATTCTGCCATTAGTATGTCACAAATGGCAACAAGGTGTGCAACTGTTTCAAATTCTGTTTTACAAAACCTACATTTGTCTGTTTTCCCACATGCTCAATGGACTTTGTAAACCAATGTGTATGTAGTCCACTATCTTGGGCCACCAATATCCTTTCATCTTTTGGTTTGAATTCACCTCTCCTTAATCATTCCTGCATTTGATCATTTGATCATGATCAACATAAGGTTCTTCCAGCCGTTTTCTATACTTGCAACTATATTTATGTATTTTCCCACATTTCTTGCCTTCTCATCTGATCTTTCTCCTTTTTTATTGTTTATTTTGTTTTTTGGCACATTCAGTTGCTGCCTGATTTTTATCTAATTTTGGTTTGATTTTCATTCCTTCTTGACACCGGTATGCTTCTGCTAGACTAAGAAGGGAAGTCCTCATGTTTCAAAACTTTCACTATGTTTGGGTCTTGTGAGTTCAGCAGATATGTATGCTATCCCAAGATTGCAGATCAGTGCATGTAATCAATTTTAAGGAGGCCCATACCTCCTTTGGAATGCAAATGCAGAATATATAATCTTGGTCTGTACCAATTTTTATAAATCACTTGATGAGCATGAAGCATCCTTCTGGTTTCCCTGTTTAACTTATCCAACACCTTTTGGGACCAGTCAATCACTCCAAAACTGTAAGTTAGGACAAGAAGAGCAAACTGGTTTATAGCCTGAAATTTGTTCCTAGATGTCAATGATGTTTTCAGAATTAATTTAAGTCTTCTAAAATATTCCTTACTGAGTTTTATTCACATTTGTTCATGTTTTATTGTTAATCCTTCAGTTCCCAAATATTCATACATGCCTTCTTGCTCAAGTTCTTTTATATCACATTCTTGTCCCAAACTGATGTTTTCTTGGTGCTGCAGTTTTTCTCCTGTAAAGGTTGCTTTTGCACATTTATGAAGACCAAATGATATTCATATATCATCTGAAAAGTTTTGACAGCTTGCAGTTGTGATTTCAGTTCCTCTTCTGATGAACTATACAGTTTTAAATCATCAACAAAGAAAAGATGAGAAGTCTTTACACTTTGTTGTTTTCTAGGAATCAAATTATAGCCATGGCCTAAGCTGTTAAGTAGACAGCTTAATGGGTTAAAGGCCAGACAGAATAAAAGCAGTGAAAGAGAGTTACCATGGTATATCTCCCTTTGAATTTTTATCCCTGGGATAATCATTTGTCCTTTATCATGGCTTAATTACAAAGTTGTCTGCCACTGTTTTATGGTCACTGTAATGTAGTCGATCAGTGTAGTGTATCTTATACATTTTAAGTACTATTTTATCCATGAATGTGGGATACTATCAAATGCTTTTTATAGTCAATCCATGCCATACTTAGATTCTTCGCCTTTTTACAGTTCTCCACCATGACTTTATTTAACAACAAATGTTCCTTTTCTCCGTATGACTTTCCTTTATTGCCCTTTTGTTCTACTACCAAAATTGAGTTTTCTTCTAAATGATTATAAAGTCTGTTGGCAACAATTCCAGTGTACAGTTTATATGTCATTGGAAGGCAAGTTATTGGTCTATAGTTTTTAGGGTAGCTTGCAGGTTAACTCTTAAGTAGGAGCATTGTTTTTCCTGTTGTTAGCCAGGTTGGTGTCTGTTTGGGGTGTGCATATAAATAGTTCTTACTCATAGCTTACATCTTCATGCAAAGATGTTAATAATTTTAACCAGAAGTTAGGTACTGCATCTGGGACTGGGGTTTTCCAATTGGTGGCTCTTCTTAACTTTATTTCAATTTCTCTGGCTGCTACTTCATCCCATTTCATATCCTGTACCTTTAAACTTCTTATTATTTCTTTTACTTCTTCTATTCATTTAGCATCTTTGTTATGTTCCACAGGATCTTCATAGATATTTCTGCAAAATGTATATATTTCTTCTTTTTTGGCTGTCTTTCAATTCCTTTTACCTTGTTTCCCAATTCTCTATAAAACCTTTCTGGGTCACCAATAAACTGCTTATTTTGTACTTTTCCTTTATATTTATCTGTGTATCATCTAATTTTTTCCACCTGTGCTGAAATTTTTAGTTTATTTGTGATAGTGCATGATAGCTCCTTAGATCATTACTGCTGAGTGTGGGTGATGCCATTTACAATAAGCTCTATGCATTGTTGTGTATTTCCGTTGAGGTTACAGACATAGCTGTAGAAAGATTTGTGGTTGTCCTTTGCCTGAGAAGCTAATTTTTCATCAAACTTAGCCTTTTTAAGTATTAATTAACTTTCCTAGCTGCCTGTTTAGTTTGGTCAGGGGGCTTTTACTATGTATGGCTTTGTTCCTCCTACACTTGGTCAAGATTTCTTTCTTTTGTTGAATAACTGATTGATGTTGTGATTCCACTGGGATGGCTTTGTCTTTTGAGTTTGTCTTATTCTTAAAATGAGTGGGCAATACCTCAGCAACCACTCAAGTTACACAAAAACTGTCCGCCACATTTTATTCATCTAGCTGAAGCTTTCATATGAATCTAAGAAGTTCTGTTTGTGTTACTTGGTTGTTGAGATATTTAGAAAAATGTGAAAATTATATCTATATAAATATAATAAAAACAATTAATATCTATTTACCTGCACTAGATAGACACAGTTGAGTTTGCTATTGTGTAAGCTTTATGATGCAAACTTCTAAAACCTTGTATATAGCATGGTTTGGGAATTACTGATGCAAATATGAAAAAGGAATATTAGACACTTAGTACCATCCTCCACTTTTAGTTTCCTCCTATGCGCAGCTGGTCTAAAGGTATAACAGGCATTATAACCTTGCATTGCTGTGGTAATCTGTGTGACTTTAAACCATGTCTTCATTACTACATGGTTGTCTACACGCTCCAGGGAGAGGAAGGCTTGCAGGGAGTGGAGTTTCTTGTTAAAACTTCTAGCATTGAGCAGTACCACCTTTAAATATTCCTTCATAGGTTCATCATTAGGTGTATCAGTTTGGCATTGCTAAAAAAAGGCACTATCAGGTTGGAAAAGGTCTTTGCCAATACCCTAAAGCCTAGAGGGGATAAGTGCAGGCCATCCCTGGCAAAGCAGCGTGGTCTGTCAACCATGTCCTCCCAGGCCATCAAATATTGTAACCTACTGGACTGAGACCAAATGCTAACCAGTTGTTAATATCAATCATTTTCTGTTGGTAATGAGACATCATCCTTGGAGAAGGTAGTATGCTCCTCAGTCCTAAGCTCATACCTGCCACAGACACATAATCAGTGAGCTCAATCATGTCTCACTTCATATAGTCAAGGGAGGCACATTTCAGGTCATTAACACCCACATAGACTATGACAGAGTCATACTACTACCTGTGGTTCAATGACCTGAGTGCCTGTGTTACTTCACGGATCCTAGCCCCAGAAAGGCAGCTAACTGTGACTCTCTCCTTACTCTATCTGGTGAGGGAGACATCAGTGTGCCTCAATATAGAATCATCATTGACCAGGAAATTTGGCTGTGTGCTGGATTGCCTTAAGGGCTTAGCAGTAGAGGCATCAGATACAGTATTACTATGTGTAGCTTTTGGTGGTGTTTTAACAGAGTGTTTACATGATGGTTGAGGACCCCTTATTTGATTATACTTTGTAGGAGATCTTATTGTTTAGGAAAGTTACCTGTAAGTGCCTCAGCATACATAGTTTTACATGTAGAGTCTTTACCCTGTGCAGTAGGCATGCTGTAAGTGTCACTGACAACCTCTATAGTACTAGATTTGGTTGTATGAGAGAATTTTACCTCCAACATTAAAGTGTATTTACACCTCTTGCATACTTTTTCTGTTTTATTATGAATAAGTGTGCTGTCAGTGTACAAGGGGCAATTGCTACACTGCCTCAGGACACCCATCTGAACCAAACTTGCCACAGAGAGAGTCATGAAGTGCATATCCATGGCTACTGATCTACTAGAGAGGAGTGAGGGAAATTTAAATATTGAATAGGTAAATAAGACAAAGACCTTGATGATTAGCACTCAGCTATGTGCAAACTAGATGGTCTAGTAGTTAAAGAAATCTGTCTAGACAGTAATGCCACAAGAATGCAGACTACAGACCAGAAAAAAGACATTTAGAATAACAGGCATGATAAGCTTTCACCAGAAATTCCCAGCTAAGAGGGTGGAGGCTATTGTCTGCTGCCAAAAGAGTGTAGAGTACAAACCTTCCTAATGTAAAATAACAGGTTTGGAGACCAAGTGCTTAAATCAGAACAAAGACACTTTTAGAATAACAAGCACAATAAGCCTTCACCAGCAATTCCCAGCTTTGAAGGATGAAGGCTGCCCTCTCCTCTCACAAGAGGGTAGACCACAAACTGTCCTTATTTAAGATAACTAACTTGAAACCTGAGTGCTTAAATCAAAACTAAGAGGCTAAGAATACCTTATAATATAATCAGGCTACTAACAAGCATTAATAAATGCATCAGATTTAATGCAAATGAACACTAAGAATGTGCAGCAAAAAGCTAAATAAAGTAGGAAGAAGCACAACAGCAGTAAAATCAGATGAATAGAGTACATTTTTTGAAAGCAGGAAGGGAGGAAACAAAGGATAATTCAGGCTTATGAGACAGAGGGGTTGGGCTTTTGCAGCTGATCGCTCACTGCTCAGTAGAATGGTCTGAAGAGATGAGACTGGGACAGTGTCCAAAATAAGATTTATAGTGGGGTCAAGGTGACCCAAAAAACACCAAGTTTAAAAGTATAATAGCAGCAGAGCAAGTGGTGCGAACATTGAAATGCAGAAGGAGATCAGCAATGGTCAGGCAGAGAACAGCAAGTCAAATAAGCACTACAGCTAAATAAAAATGCCACTGAATATTAGTAGTTAAATTTGGAATGCTATTTCTCAGTTCATTCCACTAATTAGCTGTATGTTATTCACTGTCTGCAGAAGAATTTGTTTCTAACTTTTTTAAATTACCCCAGTCAAGACCACTTAAAAGTCCAAAAATAACAAAGAACTTAAAACAAAATGCAATACAAGAAAAAAAAAGATAAAAAATAGAAGCAACAAAACCTTAAATGAATAACTTTAATCCACAATCAAATACAGACAGAGATCAGCAATAGTCAGGGATCGGTAACTTTCCTAAACAATAAGATCTGACCCTCACTGACCCTCTTCAAGAGAAATCTTGCTGAGTGGATGGGAGATCGTAAGTTTACCCCTGGGATCTCTTCTGTGTCCCTGCTTGACAGAGGTACAGTAAACCAACCTTAAAAGGGCTACCTTCTGTGACCTAATATACAGAGGCACAGTCAACTAATCTAAAAGGGTGGCAAAAGCCCTAGGGCAGATAGCCTAGTATCAACCTATGAACCTAAGTCAAACAAGCACATTCAAAGGAGTGTCTCAGGACTCTGGCTTATTTCTCATCCTTTTTAACATTAACATAAACAATCACTGTTTGACCACTTCTTCTTTTCCACATTACTATACATGCATGAATTGTGTATATGCAGTGCATCATCTAATAGTAAAATTATTAAATCACTATAAAAGATGATCTAACATGCTTGCTGCCAACTTTATTATAAACACATCTAAAATAAAATGCATGATTTTGGCACCTATAAAGAACTAACCATAGTACCCCTGGATTACCACAGAGTAGCACATTAAGTATCAGCATAACATTCCCCATTAAATAACTCATTCCTTTAAATATGAAGGATGTTAGTTTAACAGAATCTCAGCTTAAAATTTTACATCAGACAAACTAGAGCAAAGCTTCAAACTAGGTCCATACATTCATAGGTGTGTAGGCTAATGACTACAAGGGCCTTTTAAGCCCAGTCATAAATCTCAAACCTCTGACAAGTTCTAGTACCCTTGCTAAGTGTAAGCAGGGGCTTGGAAAATGAAATATTTACAAGCAGGGGTCTGAGAAGTGAAACACTTACAGGCTGCTTTGGACCATTGCAGACATAGGTATCAACCTAGGGATGCATTTTCTGCTCCCCATCCAGCTGTCTAAGTTAAATTTGAATTGGGTCATGGAGGACATCTGCTTCATATGGGTGAAGGATGTTCTAGAGAAGGGGTAGTCTCTGGGATCCATACCTGTCTCTCCAGCAGGTCCTATTTATATCACAAGCTAGTTTAAAGTCTTTAGAATGGGTAATTCTGATGCTGTTTGTTTTGTGGATATGGAGGAGCTCCATCAGGGTGGGTCTGACAATGTTTTGTGTCAGCCATAGATCTCCCCTGAACAGCTTGTGGGAGACAGAATAAAGGGATAGGGCTTTGAGGTGGTCTGTATAGGACATGTTACTTATGCTCTGTATTCTTTTAATGAGGAACCTCTGTAGATGTTCCAGTTGTTGGATGTACCTGGTTAGGTACATACCAAAAGGGGGAATTGTATTCAGTGTCAGGTCTGATGAATGCAGCATAACAATGACCTCTTTAGACCTAGCTGGCATACCTTTGTTTATAAGTTGCATGGCACAAAATGATTTCCTCATTACTGAAGACATGTGATGGTCAAAGGCTAGATTTCTGTGTATGTGTGTCCTCAAGTCACTGACTACTGTGTGTGTTGTCAATATGATAGTTACCAAGGTGGATGACATCCCAAAGGCTATTATTATGCATTTCTTGACATTTAGTTTTATTCCATTTCTCTGACAGTAGTTATTTGCATGTGTCACTTCTTTATGGAGAACATTAGTATCGGTGATGAAGTGTATGACTGTTCCTAATATAGCAATAACCCACGTCTGGGTGTGGGTAATGCAGGATTTACCCACGGTTGGAGTGGTTTGATCCCGAGGGTGAAGCCCGAGGGACCAAACAAAGACAACCATGGGTAAATTCCGCATTACCCACACCCAGAAGTGGATTATTGCTATTATACTATGACATTATTTAAGAAAAGAAATAATTACTTTTCTTAAATAATGGCATTGTATAATGCCTCTTTGCTGCCCTCCCGCAGCTGTCTGGTATCTGTGGCAGTTCTGATGTACTGCGCATGCCTATGCAGTACATCAGAGCTGTGGCCAAAAGCAATGGAGAAAGCAAGATCTCCATTGTTTTTTACTGTTTCGCTGTGTTAAATGGGTTTAACATAGTGAGACAGCTTTAAAATAAGCAATGGACATGTCCGTTGCTTATTTTAAAGCTGTCTCGCTATGTTAAACCCATTTAACATAGCAAGTAAAGCAATGGAGATCTTGCTTTCTCCATTGCTTTTAAACCTGTCTCGCTATGTTAAATGGGTTTAACATAGCGAGACAGCTTTAAAATAAGCAACAGAGATCTCCGTTGCTTATTTTAAAGCTGTCTCACTATGTTAAACCCATTTAACATAGCGAGACAGGTTTAAAAAAAAAGCAACGGAGAAAGCAAGATCTCCATTGCTTTTTGCACACTGTGTCGCTATGTTAAAGGAGTTTAACATAGCGAGACAGCTTTAAAAAAAGCACGGAGATCTCTGTTGCTTTTTTTAAACCTGTCTCGCTATGTTAAACTCTTTTAACATAGCGAGACAGTGTTTTAAAAGAGACTTATACTAATGGAAAAAGTCCGGGTGACCGGACCTTTTTCCATTAGTATAAGTCAATTTACAACATGCACGCTGACCAATCAGAGTGCACGTTTTGGAATATTAATGGGGGGGGTCATGGTATAATTTGCAATCATCTGCAAATTTGATCAGCCAAAGGTCTTGGCATTGGACTTGACTTCAGAGAAATAAATGTCGAAAAGGAGCTGTCCCAGGACTGATCTCTGAGGGATTCCATTTGTGACTGGCCTCTTTGAATAGGTGGACTCCCCAATTCTAACTTCCTAGGTCCTGCCTGTGAGTCACCTGGCTATCTGCTGAGTGGCATAAGGTTTTATACCTAACATCCTAATTGTTTTTTTTTACTCATATTGCTTTTTTTATTTTTCAAATAATAATATAAAAACTTTCATAATATGTTTTGTATAACTTATGAAATAACTACATACACCATTTACAGTCAGCCTGTCATCAATAGTAATAACCAATGTTCTCATTTACTATACAGATGTAACTATATAAATTTATCAGAGAGAGTCTGTGGTTAGTTTTAAAGTGTCCATTAAGGATAAAACTTTTTCTATGGATTGTTTACCAATGGCCTACGATAAATCCTTAGTTCTTTTATTTTGTTTTCCATCAAAATTGCAGTCTTCAGCAGGTCTAAAAAGTCTTCCATAGCTGGTGGTGTGTTTATTTTCCATCTTCTAGTTATGCATTTCCTGGAAATTGCAACTATTGTCCATAATAAATACAGATCTGTTTTGGTTAAATGAGAACCTTCATTTACATTCAACAATATCAAGACTTTATGTAAATTAAAGGATTCACTGAATAAGGTCTGTAGGAAATTGTTGATTTTATTCCAGTATGGTTTAATTTTAATACAAGCATAAAACATATAGTTCCAGTCAGCACTAGATTCCTGTTCACATCTCCAACATATTCCTTTCCTGGAAGGACTGATTTTCGTGATTTTATTTGGGGTTAAAAATGCTCTATGTAAATATTTCCAATTAAAGATTTTCCAGTAACGTGAACTAGATGTAAATTTCACTGACAGTAAAATATTTTATTTGAATTCTTCAGTTAATTGTAATGAATGACATTTAGATATATACTGCCAATAGGATGTTCTAGGTATTGTTTTATGAGTTATTAATTCCTTACATACATTTGATATACTATTTCTCATGTTATGATCTCTATATATAGTATCATATAAGTAATTTATAAAAGGAAGAATTATTAATTACTGTACATAAATCTTGGGAGTACATTAATATACTTTATAAAGTCAACCAGTCCTGACATAGGATTTCATAAGTAGTCATTATCAATTGCTTGTGTGGAACTTTAAGTTCTCTAATGCATTGCTGCCAACAAAAACATTTCTTTTGCTGTCATGAAGTAATTATTTCTCTATATACTTTGTGAGGATAGTTTTTTGTTATGGTGAATGTAGTTAAAAGGTCAAAACAACGTTTTAAATCCATATTACAGTTAATGAATTTCCTAAATGAATAAAAGTAGTGATTAATCAAATAGGATTTGGTTGGTTTTGTTATACTGTATTGCATATTAATATTTAGTAGGTACCAGTGTATGTTGGCTTTATTCAATATTGAATTTTGTTTTATTGAAGTAGAATCATTTGTTAATATAACAGCACATAAATCTTTCCAATTGGCAGAATATTTAGGATTTATCCATTCCATAACAGATTTAAGTATTGCTGCATTTATATATGATTCAATGTCTAGAAAATGTAGTCCACCTTTTTCCTATGGTATAATATGATTAATTAATGCTACTCTATTTCTTTTAGGAAACCAGAGAAACTTTAATAAACTAGTGTTGATCTCTTTAAGAATATGTGTCTCGGGGAACAACTGAATTGCTAGTGCTACATACAAAATGGGTAGTAAAACCATTTTTATTAACTGTAATCTTCAAAGGTCAGTAGTAATTTATTCCATTTTTCGAATGTGGCTTTGATTGTGTTAATGATGTTGTCATAATTTGTTATTATTAACCCATCCAGATCTTTACACAAGACAATTCCTAAATAATTTAAAGTAGATACTTGTTTCTCTATGATATGGTTCTCTTTAAGTTGAATTTCTTTCTTCTTGTTTAGGAATAAAAATTTAGATTTTTGATTTATTTAAGTGAAGATCTGAAGTCATATAATAATTCTCAGTTAGTATGTCTAGTTCCTCTAGAGTTTCTTTGTAAGTCGGCAATGTTAGTAGTATATCATCAGCAAATAACATTATTTTGGAGTTATATTGGTTATATACATCTACCCCTCTTATTTTTGAGTTATTACATAATGAAATTGCAAGAATGTCAATAGCTAATGCAAATAGAATAGGTAACAGGGGACATCCTTGTTTAGTACCTTTTGCCTTTTGTTATAGGAATAGACTCTGAGGTGAAAGATCCTAATTTGATATAAGCTAAATGTTTATATATATATATATATATATATATATATATATATATATATATATATATATATATATATTCATTAATAGTTGAACAAATGAAGGGGGGAAATTCAAATAACAGTAAGATTTTAAACAGATATTCCCAATTTAAGGAATCAAAAGCTTTCTCAATGACTAATCTGATTATCATTGCTTCTTGATTTTCCCTATTTAAAAAAAAATCATTGAGCATGAGTATTCTTTTGATATTGTCATGGGTATGTCTGTTACGTATAAACCCAGTATGATCTTTATTATTTTAGATAATGTTATTTTCATTCTATTTGCTACAATTGACATGAATATCTTATAATCATTATTTAATAATGATATAGGTCTATATAGGGCACAAAGATCTGAAAATTTATTTTCTTTTAGAATTGGGGTAATTAATGAGTATGTCCATGGTGGGGGTATTACTGCTTGTTATTGGATTTCTAATAATGTTTTATGAAAGAGGGAAATTATATTTGAGGGAAAGAGTTTATATATCTTTGTGATTATGCCATATATTCCTGGAGCTTTGTTAGTCTTACTTTCCTTTATCTTATCAGTAATTTCTTTATAAGAAATGGATCTTTGTAAGTCTACTTTTAGTCCTTCGGGAATTTGTTTATGTATGTAAAAATTGTGTTCAGATTTAATTGATCATTATGTATTTTCCCATTTTTAAAATGTTCCATATAATGATGTCTGAATGCGTCAAGAATATCGCCTATATCTGAAACTTTTTCCCCATCTTTTCATGATAAATGTTGCTAATATTATTAGCTTTGGAATGTATTTTAACTCTTGTAGATAAATTATGAAAGTGTCTAGGGGAAGTAGCCAAATAGTTTATTTTTAATTTTTCTAGGGCTAAATTTGTTTTGTGTGTTAAAATTTCATTATATATCTTATTTAATTCCTCTGTCTTCCTTTTAATTTCTGAAGAGTTTTGATTTTTTTCAGATTTCATCAACAAAAGTCTGGATTGTAAGTCAAGCAATTCAGAAGCACATTCTCTAACTTTGTTTTTGTACCAGCTAAGGGTTTTGCCAAATATATAGGCTTTTAATGAATCCCATATCATGACTATGTTGACTTGTTTAGTATAATTAATGTCTAAGAAAAACTGAAGTTCTGACAGCAACTAAGATTTAAATTCTTTGATTTTTGTTATATCTGATGATTCTAGGAGAAAAAGTTAATGGTTTAAACTTACTTTGGAAATTCAAAATTAGAGAGTTATGGTCTGAAAAAGGACATGGAATTATTGAAAAAAATAGTGATTTGTGTATTTAGATCCAGACCAACAAATATTTTATCTATTCTAATGTGTGTGCCAAATCTATAATCTTGGTGTGAGAATAATAAAGATGTATCTTTTTTTCAATTTTAATGTGTCCATTAAATGAAAAGATTCAGTCCATTTTTTTAAAGATTTTGCTATAGAGGTCTCTTATTAGTAGTTTTGGAAATGTCTAAAATGCAGTTAAAATCCTCTTCTGTTATTAAGTTTCCCTTATAATTATTAGTAATAAAGTCTAAATGCTTTATGACATTTCATATTCTAATACCAGGGAACCAATATAGATTAACTAGGGTCCATATTCTATTGTTAAATTTAACTATAACAAAAGCTATAAGGCCCTCTTTGTGTTCATATTTTTGAATAACTTCAGGGTTAATGATATTCTTTTTCCATAGGATTGTTACTCCTCTTCTCTTTGACTTATATGAACATTGTGCTAAAATCATATATTCATTAGGATTCTATACATATCTATCATTTATTTTGAAATGTGTTTCCTGAAGGAATACTACTTGTGCTTTGTTTAATTTTAGATATTTCAGTAAATTAGATCTTTTCCTAAGATTATTTAAGCAATTATTGGTTAAAGATAACAATGTTTAATCCATTTCAAATTATTATTAGAAAATTATGTTTTCTTTTTTTTCTTTTTATGATTGTTTCTATTAAGCAATTTACTCTGATAACAGTGAACATTATGTTGATATATAGTTTTTTTAATAATAAGGTCATGCTTATTTCTTTTAAAAAAACTTAAGTAATAAAATATTTATTTAAAATATCAAATATAAATTTAACAATATCCCACTCTAAACATGGAATGCAAATCATTCTTAATCCAATAGATACACATAGGTCTGTTAGATTATCCCTCATACGTTTAGCAATCAGAAACATTGAGCTTCATAAGAAAATCTGATTTATGGAGAGTAATTTACAAGAAAAAAATATGACATTCTAAAGAATATAACATACCAGGAAATACTATTTTATGGATTATAAACCATACTGTTCAATTTAGAAGAATTTAAAACAAATGTCATTTTTTATCGGCATTTTGTAGATGACCTCTTCATGTTATGGAGAGATACCTATGATGATCTAGACATGTTTTATGATAAAATAAATAGTTTAACAGGATGTTTAAAGTTTACAATGAATAGATCAATGTATAAAATCGAATATCTGGATCTTTACATAGAAAAACTGCCTAATGGGATGATTAATACAGGTATTTTTCGAAAATCTAGTTATTGTAACTCTTTGCTATTAAGATCTAGTAAGCATCCTAGATATATTTTTAAAAACTTAATAAAGGGACAAGGTTTGAGAACATCAAGATTAAATAGACTGGAAGAATGTTTTGATAAAGAAATGAATGAATTAAATAAGAAACTTCTAAGTAGAGGGTATACACAGGAAGAAATTTCTGGTAATTTAAAAGATATTTCTGATTTACATAAAAATATAGCAGCTCCATACTTTGGACCAGTAGAAAATAAAAGTTCTTATGTAACACCAGATAGATCAACTATTATTAAGATACCGATGTTCTATACATCAGATAATAATAAGTTAATAGATATATTTAATAAGAACTGGTCAATTTTACAGATGGATCCAAAAATAAAAAGTTAGTGGGTGAAAGACCCTATTTCCTGTACAAAAAAATAGAAAAAATTTAAAGAGACTATTATGCTATCAGCAAAATAGTAAGAGAAATGACGACAAGGAAGAATGGTCTACTACACCATGTGGTAATTGTAATTTCTGTGAACATATTGATAGTTCCACAACTATTTTTCATCCGGACTTACAGAAAGAGTTTACCATAAAGGCCAGCGCTACATGTAGAACGTGCAATCTAGTCTATTTAGCTGTATGTCAAATTTGCCATTCCTTTCATGTAGGGAAGACAAATAGACAGTTTAAAGACAGGATAAGAGAGCATATATACCATATTAAAAAAGGTTCTGAACATAATGCATTAGCTAAACACGTCGCAAGCTCAGATAAAACATGCACATTTACTTTTAAAGCACTAGAGGTCATTCCCACTAGTATGCGGCAAGGAGATATGAGGAATCATACAGAATACAGAGAGAACAACTGGATAATATTATTGAGAGCTGATAGAGGTAGTGGGCTAAATGAACGGGCTACAATAAAACCCCTATTAAATAAGCGTAGAAATAACAAATGAAAATCAATAAATGCCCTATGTAGTTTATTTTTATTTTTATTTTTATTTTCATAACAACTATTTTTTAGACATGTTCGATACTGATGTATTTATATATATACTTCAAGTATTTTATATATTACTGTTTTTAAAAAGTATATACAATATTATTTAACCAAAACATTTTTTTCAAACAGTATGTATGTATGTAGTATACACATGAATGCTTGCTCATTTACTTATTTACATTTTTCATATTCATATATTTTTTAGAAGTCTGAAACATAACGTATACTTCTTAGAATTCAAAATATATATAAAATGTATGGATCAATGCACATATAGATTCTTTTGTCATAGATTTATTTGTTATGATAAACATGAATGTAGATATTTAGGTAAAACATGTTACGTCATGTACTTTGAGAAGCTAATTTGCTAGCATATGTTTTAATAATAGAGTCTCTGAAATATACGACTGGGAAACTAGTCATTTATTTTGTTCACAGTAGTATAACTTTAAGAACTAATGAAGAAATGGTTTCAATTGGTTCAAAGTTATTTGAATTTGTATATATAAATGAAATCAATTAGTCTTTTAAACTGTTTTCTGATCTGAAGAAGCTTTTTAGTGAAACCGCTCATCATTGTACAAAATAAAATTATTACTTGTTTTTACATCTACGAGAGACTGCTTGGCTACTTCATTCTACTACTTCATCCTTAAATAATCTAATTAAGTTAGGAATTGCCTAATATGTAACCACCTAAGTGGAATTCTCAATTTGTAAGAAGTAAGTTTATTTACAGATTATATTTAGATTAAGTTAAATTATCATTATATTTAATTATTATTGTTAATGACCAAATAAAATGTGCTAGAGAAAGTATCTATCCATTCTATCTTTTTAAATAATTTTTTATATTTATATGATATCTAAGTTCCTATGAAGACCTTTTAAATCGACATTTAAATATGATCATGTCTAATTAACAATTAATGTTCTAGTATTGCAGACAAGTGATACCTGCTATAGTCCTAATAGTATCCAAGTTGATGTAAATAAGTGTAATCAGATTAACATATTAAATTACAAAGAATTCATACAATTTATAATATTACACAATACAACAGTTTCTAATTCCCATTGAAACAATTATGTTTGTAATACATCACAAAAATAAACATTTCCTTTTCCCTTCTCTCTCCTCCCATTCTCTCCCTTTTTTAGATATAAAATTAAACATTACATTAATAGACACTTTTCAATGGAAAGTAATGATAATTCATTTAACTGAACAATTGAATAAAGAACGTTTTCTCACTATTTTGGTTTGTTATTAAAATTGCTTCCCAATTCTAAATGATTATATATCAATGCCTTTAATAAAGTGCATTAAAATAATAATCACTTTAGCTAGGCACAGTTCTGTTTTGCCTTATCTTATTTGTAAATGATGTGTCTTTCGGCTTTTCCCGGTTAGGGCTCACCACAGCAGAACTCCAGTCTGCTAATGACTGGCAGTAGATTTTTACATGCCGAGTTGCCAGCCCTGATGCACAACCTTCAACGAAGGTATGCCCATTCACGCAGGTCTCCACACAGAAGACGCTCTAGCTGAGAATCAAACAGGACAACATCTTACTGTGAGGCGACAATGCTACCGCAGCACCACCACTGCAGTCGGGGTCTATATTAAAAGACCAAATATTCAAAACCATGAATACAACAACTGCGACACCTAAACGCCAAACAGCTGAAACAGCGAAACACGTAAACATCAAAATCCGGAACACCGAACACATTTCTGCAAACAACAGCGCCATACAGGTAAGTAAAACTTACTTAAACAAACCTCAGTAAACACACTTTTGCAGGGAGCAAGCCCCACTGCACCCCCCACACCCCCCTACTTATATATACTAACTCTGAGATTGCACTACAGTGGGGAAAAGGATATATTTCCTCTTCCCCACGATCACCCTGCTGGCCAAGGAAATACGTTTGGCATTCCATATTTTGATGTTTATGTGTTTTGCTGTTTCAGCTGTTTCATTTACGTGTCACAGTTGTCGTATTCGTGGTTTTGAACGTTCAGTCTTTTAATATAGATCCGTAAATATGCAGTATTTGGTTTAACAGTGTCTCATATATACATTGTTTAAAAAACAGTGTTTTCTCTTTTTTCCAACTACCACAAATTCTTTCAAATAACCTTAAAATCTATTTAAAACTTCAATTTTCCCAATACATCTTTAACTGCCACTCTTCTGTAACATTTCATTATTTCCATTATGTGAGAAGAGCTAGTCTTGAACCTCTATGTGATGCAGTATAATACTTTCTGTTAACACCTTTACTTGAAAAAAGATGATTTTAATTACTAAGCACCAGACAACATAAGCATGCATTTTGTTAGTATTTTTTAAGTGTCTGATTCTTTTCTAAAATGAGTCATTATTTACTCTTTACCCATAGGGTTTGATCACTTTGATCCTCTTTAATACCAATAATTTCATGAAAAGGTAGTATAAACTATTGATATGCAGTGGCAGCTGGTGAGTTCAAATCAAAGGGGAGCTGCAGGAGACAAGCTGAATGGGTGGGTCTAATGGTAAGGGGTGTGGCCAACTACAAAGGGGAGGGCTATGCTCAAAACCACAAAAACTGGAACTTTAATTAAATACGCTTCCCTGGGTGCCAAACCGTCATTATGAGAGTCCAATCAAGACAATGTGAAGTGTAGAAGAATATTTCAATGCATTAGCTGCATGACAGCTTACTTAATAACTAGATGGAAACAAAAAGGCTGTGAAGCATGAAAAAATAAATTACGTTTTAAATACATTAATGGAATGCCAGTCAAAATCAAGTAATAAAAACATGCAGCACTCAACTCAAACCACTTCTCCTTGCACTGCAGTTCTAATTATAATTTATATTCAGCTTTATAAAAGTACCAAGTAACATGTTGAAAGTAGCAATCTCTGTGATACCCCCACTTGTAAAAATGTTTCTTATCCAAAAAAGACCTGCTAACTGACAACAACTATCTACTTGTTTCATGGGGAAAACATGATCAAAGTTAAAATTGAAAAGCAAACAAGAAACAAGCTCAAGATACATTGCTTAAAGGATTACTGTACAGGTAATGGACCACACATGATAGAGTGGCATTCTATTTGGTTTACAGGTAGACCCTGCAAAGATGACTGCAAGTCTCCAACAAATGTAATGAGCTTCTTACAATAATGTAATCTTGTATTTTACTACAAATGCTGTCATATGCATTTAAATACCCAAGGCTTATACATTATCTGGTTATGCAAGTATTCTCTGCATGGCAACAGAAAGGCTTTCACTGTTGGCAATTCTTTAACAGTATGCTTATTAAAGCTTACTTGCATCTTACAATCTCAGACAAGCTTACCTGATAGCATTGCTACTTAAACACAGAGCAACAGGCACTTTGAGTAATAATAAGCATAAATCAATAGTATAAAAATATGACAAACCAGAACATTCTGCAAAATCAAGGGCAGAATAAAAGTAGTACTTGTGTCTACCTTGGATGGGCTGATACTCTGCACATTTACATTGCATAACTGCTCCTTGCCTTGCTTGGACACATCCAGAGTCACACTACATGGGGCAGTAGGGTGCAACAAGTATGTCACAATTTGAAATGTCTCTGGCTGACTGTGATGGCCCTGACACATTTGTCATATCTCTCAACCTCAGAGCAAGAAATCTGGACAAAGCCATACATAGAAGTGGGACAAGGCCCAAAAATAAGGACAATTTTAAATATTGCACTTATACACTTAGAAAGGTAATAGAGTAGTAGGTCTTGCATTAGTATGAATTTTTGAAGGGTATGAAATCTGAAACACAAATGTCTGTCATTATTTTCTAACTTCACTCTTTAATGATTTGCTACTAATTTGCCAAAAAACACAATTTTTATGAAAAATTGACCAAAAATGTGATGCAAAAATATAAAATAGCCACACAATACAGCTGGGAACCTGTCAAAGAAAGGACACTGTTTTAATATTAGTACTGCTAACTTGAGCAGCTGACAAAATAAAATAATCTACATGCATTTCTGAAATAAAAGTAATCTATAACTCTGATTATTACAGTTATTTCTTAATTGTAAACCCTCCATGTTTTCTTCCAAAATTGCCATTTTGCGGTGGAATTATTAGGGGAAGAGCAACATTTTGACCCAAAATCGTGGACAGTTGAGAGGTTTGGATATGCCTAGTTCTTTAAAGCAATTTATTTGCATGTGCCCCTCAACCTATTAATGCAGGAAATCTGGACAAGGCCAAATATACTTATAAACAGTACAGAAAATTGTTGTATAAACTGAGACAGTTTTTAGAATAACAGGTCTTGCTTTAGCATGCATTTTTCTGAAGGTTATGAAGTCTGAAACTCAGTGTCTGTCATTATTTAGTGACTTAATTCCTAAATTATTTGCCAGAAAACCACACATTTAATGAGGAACAAACCAAAAATAAGAAGCAAAAATCTATTCATTCTGTGAAAATCTGGACAGTGGAGAGGTATAGCTCAGTCGCCCTTCCCCCTCACAAAATCATGGTCGAATGGAGTAGCCCCCCTTCAGCTATTCCAATGAACCATTACTTGGCTATTTCACCCCATTTACCATAAACACTAATGTGCATACTGCTTTACTTCTACGATGATTTGGACTTCATTTGAAAGTTTTATTTTGCATTTTACAGCCCAAACACTAAGACATCTGCTAAACAAAGCAATGCAATCTCACAATGAAAACAGACTTAGCATTAAAACTTCTCTGCCCTTGAAACTCACATTCATTGAAACAGCATTGAAACCCACATTCAAAGAAAATACATTTTGCCAGTGACAGATAAAAATTAACTTTGGTCTGTTTTCAAATCATAGGCCCCTTGCACATGAAACATACGCGTGGTCTTTGATACACCTTTCTGATTTTATTAAATTATATTCCTTGTACAATATAGTACAGTTGTAGAGGGCGTTTTAAATTTATTTTGAACATTTTTCCAGTAAACAATGAAACAGAATGCATGCACCAATAATGACAAAACTGCCCAATTCAGAACATTTTTCCAGTAAACAATGAAAAAATGCATGCACCAATAATGACAAAACTGCCAAATTCAGAACATTTCTATCATAAAAGTCTACTCAGACTTGTACAGTCCACCAGTATCAGTAAATATGCATAATCTCTGAAGAAGTAAAAGTCATCTAAATAATTCCACATTAAAGAAATCTGTAACTAATGAAGAGGTTGCTGCTAGCAAACAACTTTATATTTCATTGGTTCATCTACAAATAAAGTGTCTGTTGCCCTTGAGGAATAAATTGCCTATGTTTCATTAAAAAACAATAAGCTAGTGATATTGCAATAGGGACTGGATGGCAAACTGATAACAGGTTCAGAGTCACTAGGTATCTTCACCAAAAAGGACTGCAGCATCCACCCCCTTTACAATACAGTACAGTATCAGCAATGCATCTACCTACTGTGGGAGTTGAACCCACAGCCTTCTGCATCAAAAGCAAGTACACTACCTGTTGTGCTATTAACAATGCAAGCAGACTCAGCATAAGCATCACTAAAGTTTTGTTCCCCTGCAGCTCTCACCTTCTTGTAAAATCTACTTGACACTCAGCTGTATCTCTGAACTTTGCAGCACAAGTATTCTAGAAAAAGCCAAAATTTAGGTGGGGGGTTCAAAAGACCAAAAAAACGGGACGCATTTTAAACATTGCTTGTATAATGTTGGAAAGTTGCTAGAATAAAATGCTGTGTTACCACCATACATTTCACTGCCAAGTATTTAACCCAGGACCCTGTGCAAAACAGTTAGAGCAACATACAACTATGCCAAATCAATCAACTATTTTATGAAAGAGGAAGACTGAAACTTAAATGGCTACATTCAGTGAATTTAGTTCTCACCATAGCTGTCAACATCTTAGCACAAAACACCTGAACAAAGCCAATAATGGGGGAATACAGCCCCCAAACATATTCAGTGAATTAGGTTCTCACCATAGCTCTCAACCTCTTAGCAAAAACACATAGACAAAGACAGTAATGTGGGAATACAGCCCCCAAACATATTCAGTGAGTTCAGTTATCACAATAGCTCTCAACCTTGGCACAAAAAACCTGGACAAAGCCAATAATGGGGGAATACAGTCCCAAAAATAGGGACAAATTTCAAATATCCATCTTATAAACTTAGAAACTTGCT
Source organism: Protopterus annectens (assembly GCF_019279795.1). Lineage (NCBI taxonomy): Eukaryota > Metazoa > Chordata > Ceratodontiformes > Protopteridae > Protopterus > Protopterus annectens. The sequence goes on from NC_056733.1 coordinate 1,752,225,206, forward strand.
ATAATAATAGGCTTTGTGTTACCATGTACTTTCTGAAGAATATGAAGTCTGAAATTCCAGTGCTTGTCATTTTTATTTATTTAACATTTGTTAACCAGAAAAGTCTGATTTGAAACAAAAGCCAATTTTGGGCAGAGGAAGAAACACTCCAGACACATGTCTTTGTAAGATGAGAGGACACCAGAGCAAGCCCACAGAAACACAGGGAGGACATGCAAACTGTCTGTCATTCACTATTGCAAATAATAAACTAAAGATGTCACCACAGGCAGAAAAACTTAGAAGATATACAGGTGAGAATAAAGGAAAAGTACAACATATGCAATTCATTGGTGACCCCAAAAAGTTTTATAGAGAACTGGAAAACAAAGCAAAAGGAATAGAAACACCACCAAAAAAGAAAAAAATAGACACATTTTGTAAGAATAGTAGAGAAGCCCTGTGGACCACAACAAAGATGCTGAATGGACAGAAAAATTAAAAGGAACAGTAATGAGTTCAAATGTATAGGATATAAAATAGAATGAAGTGATTGCTTGAGAATTTGAAAAAATTAAGAAACGCTCCTAAGTGAAAAACCTCAGGCACAGATACATTATCTAACTTCTATCTAAAAGTATCAATATCTTTCTACAAATATTTAGCCTTGAGTAAGAACTACTTATATGTGCATTCCAAACAAACACCAACTTAGTTAACAACAGGAAAAAATGATACTGCTCCGTAAGCTTGAACCTGTAAGCCATCCCAAAAGCTATAGACCAATAACTTGTCTTCAGATGATTGCAAACTATATGCTGGAATTGATGCAGAGTTTATAGTCATTTAAACATAAACTCAGACATGGCAATTGGTAATTCATATGTCATTCTTTGCCTGGCATGGGGAAAAGTCTGTAGTCTCTTGTCATGACTTAAAAGTCTCATAGTTCCTCAAGCTCTTACTTCCGTTCATGGGGCATTTGTAGACCTGAAAATGTCAGAGATTATTAAAGTACCATTATCTCCATAGGCCATTCATTCAGTAGATGACATCCTCAGTGCCCTTCCCTATATCTGTCTAATACCTTTTCTGGTTCTTCATTTATCCATGGTATTGATGTTGTCCATCCTATTACACCACCAGTATTAATCTGCAGCCTCTGTATATTTACGCATAAGACATGATGCCTGAATTAGTAATGCACCATAATGTCCACAAACATCCTCCTTTCTGCTTGGACTAATCTTCTGACTACCAAAAATACTCTTGTTTTCTAGTACCAAAAATACTCTGTATGCGTGGGGTCTGCTTTCCCCTGTCTCTCCCCTACGTTCACAGATTCTCTGGGTGAAAGGCTGTTATGCTGAGTTTAACATTTTTCACATATGTGCCAGATATACTAAGCAAAGCAGGAACAGAACAAAGCAGAATTTAAAGAAAAATATAATTTGATACAAAGTTGCGAATACATAATTTTTCTTTATTTTGCTTATACATAGAGGTTAAAATCAATGATTTTTCCAATGGGTTTCTTAGCTGACGTGTAAAAATACCTGAAGCTTTAGCTGCTGACAGGTTGTATGTTGAAAGCAGGTCTCGGGTCAAAGTACAGTTCTGTAACATCTCTCTTTTCATGCATCCACTCCAGAGTCTAGACTGCCATCAAATATTAACTAAAGGTAAAATCTTTACTGTACAACAGAAAGATCACTGCCTCGTCTGCATCATTATGAAGGTCACATTCCTAAAGCAATAAAATCTAGCACAAGTCAAGTCCACAACTGAAACTGGCTGCAACTGTTTGCCTCTCGCTCTTTTCCCAGCACATAAAGCCCAGGAAGAGAGCGACAACCAATCAGCAGCCATTTAGCCCATCCACGTCATGTACGTGCCTGCGGATGTAGCAGTCCGAACCTCTTCCAATTCTATGCGGTTCCAAACCGCATAGACTGCTGGGCATCACACAGATGCCTTAATTCGCTATCCGGACTCCAAGTGAGAAAGAGAAAAAAAAAATCTTTTTTAAAACTGCCGCAGTGCGCATGCTCGTACTCACAGATGAGTCAGTCAGCGTAAAGCTGAAGCAGCCAGCTGATAGAGATGAAAGACTCAAGACAGACAGTAAAAATAATTAAATAACTAAAACGTACTTTTTTTCTTTTTTCCTTTTTTCTTGCTGAGGAGGCTGCAGTCCGGCAGTCTGATGGCACAAGCCGCCCCTGTTGATATGTTTAACTGATGTATCTAAGAGCAGTAACATATTGTTTATAACAATATTCATACATACATCTATAAGTATACGTATAGTACTTCTAAGATCATAGTAAGATGGTTGCAAGGGAAACCAAGTGCAATGTATCCATTAGGTTTTATTCTTGAAACCATAATGATTAAATCATATTTGCTTCACACTGAGGTGTAAAATTCCCTGCTATGTGTTATGATATGTATTATGCTAGTTCACATTCCCATTTTGCCAATGTCCCAAGTTTTTATAGTACCTGCTTTTAACTTGTCATTCATTATTTATAAATTTCAAGATTTTATATAGGTGAAGAGCTAAGCTCCTGTCACTATAAAAGAGCAAGGAGAAACTACATCCCTTCCATGATCAACCAACAGGGTAGAATAAATCTGAATGAAACAACGGTACTTTGTATATTTGAGATGTCATTAACATATTGGTATAGCTTTTCTCCTAGCTGGGGCAGACCACCTTCACACATAAAATATACTTTTTTGGGAATTGCTTGCACTTCAATACTGTTACTGAGATGTGGGTCACATAATAATACTGCAACTGCAAACATTTCTCCACCATCAAAGCCTTTTGTAACAATCATTGAATTGAATCAACACCTGAATATAATTTCCTGTATAATCACATATATAACTTAAGATACTTGCCAAACCATCACTCATCCTTCTGATTTGTCCCCTCTGATGAGTATACATTTAGCCTCTCTGATTCACATCTTATTAAAAAAGACCTCTGAACAAGTCAACATATTGTTGGAAAACAAACCAAAATGAATCCATGATAGGACTACAGAATAACCTCTAATGACATGTCAGAAATAAATAGTATTCTAATAATAAATCTGATATAAACATCAGCCGAAAAAATAAACTGTTGCCCCATCAAGAGAAATGCATCCTTTTCTCTCTTCTTTTTTTCTTCTCCCCTTCTCTCTCCTTCTCTCTCTCCTTGCCTCTCCTTCCTCTCTCCCCTCTCTCTCTCTTTATCAGTGATATGTTGTATTATATACGTATATAGTATATATGATAATATATTAATGCACTATTAGTGCTGAAATGTATTGAAATGTGGGTCAGATTAATAATTCTACTTTGTACCAAACACATCAGATATGTGCTTCATCATAAATTGATTTATATATTATTCTTGGAATTAAGATTGCATAATGATAAACATGGTAAGCATTCTCTGTGATAGCTAAACCAGCTAAATCAGATAAAGTAATTTGATGCCCCTTTATGCAATTTATGTAGTGATTAGGAAACAGGTTTCCAAGTTTTGACTATTATAAGGTTCTCTTCAGAAGTTAGGGCTAAGTTAAAATTCAAGGATAAAATTAATTACTTTTATTTTTTATAATGTGCATATTGGTGTGATAAAACCTTGTCTTATGTGGAACTTTCTATAAGCATCGAACACTGAAACTTGCTAGGATGTTTTGTTTCATACAGTAAGCCAATTAATTGCAAGCCTGTGCAATACATGAGGTATATCAGTAAATATATTTCAATTATGGAAGGTTAGTAGACTGATGGCCACATAGATAAGCAACTCTGATAACAGTAAAAGCATTCTGGTCATTCATAAAGTATCATTACACAAAATTAGAGGAAAATGGCCAACTGCCATGTTTTTCAGTCCTCCCAAATAGTGTTTTTTGGTAGTAAATGCTAACTTATAAAACTAACTGTTTTACCTTTTTTATAGAGTCAAAATCAAGCTATTAAATATGAACTACTCGAATCATATTAGGAAGCCTCGCACGGCATTAAAGGTGACATCATTGTTTCCCGTTACCAAGGCAACCGGGACGAAATTCCAGCTCTGCCAAAAGACATGTGAGATACAACAATCTTGTATGCTTGAGAAAATTTACAGTTACAAAAAGCTTCACATCACACACCTACCAGTGGCATCTTTCCCTCCTTTTTCTCTCTCTTCACTTTTTTTTTTTTTAATGAAATTTTTAAAAATGAAAGCAGCCATTAATAAGGAAGTAACGTATATGTGAATTCCTAACTAACAAGGCAGTAAACACGTCAATATTTATGAACGAGTCATTAGCATGAAATAACCAAAAACATTCATCTGCTTGAAGAGAACTATAATTAATCATAGTAGTTAACTAAGATGTTCAGATATTCAAATAAACCATATAAGTGAATCAGTGAAAGGAAGTAAAGACCTTTGTCCCCCATAGAAGTGCAATATATCAATGGTGCAAGGTTTTTATCTACTACCAAGAGAATATATAATCCCAACTTGTCCTACCTGTATTAATGAAGAGTATTCATATAAGCCTTTAGTATTTCAAAAGCCAGTTAATAGATGTTCTTATAATTAAATTTAAATAACTTTTTTGTGTGAGAAGTCACATAAAAAGATACATTCCTATTTTCAACAGTTACTAGTAACAATTCATGTTATAGTAGAAACTTTGAGAGATTTAACTGATACAGCTATTTTAGAATCAGTCTTTTGTTTTTTGTTTTTTTTTTTCTTTTTAACATCAGTCCAGCAATTTGTTTCTTTTGTTCTCTTCAAAGAAGATGATAACCAGTCCATATCCTCTGGGACAGAAATCAGGTTGTTATTATTCTTAATAAATGAAGAAACTTCTTCTAAGTCATTGAACTTTCTTGTTTCGTTAGCAAAAAAGATTTTTATCTTGGCAGGAAAGACAAATTGTGCTTTTATATTATTTTGTTTAAGCCACTTTATTAATAGTCAGGCCTTTTTCCTTTGCTCTATTACCCTGGAGGAATAATCATTGTCAAACCTTATCATGTTTTTGTTGTATTTTAGGGGTGATTTCCTCCATGCAGTTTTTAAAACTAATTCTTTGTCCAGAAATGACAAAAAAATTATGACTATTGATCTGGGAGGAGTATTTGTTGAAGTAGAAGCAGATTTCCCTAGAGCCGTATGCACCCTTTCAATACCATAAGAGAAACCTTATTTTAGGTCTAGGAAATCTGGAATCCAAGATGTTAAAAATGAAATAATGTCCTAACCTTCAGTATTTTCAGGTGGTCCAAAGATCCTGATGTTAGTTCTCCTTTCCCCTGTTTTCTAGATCATCGACCTTTTTTAAGTAGCCAAGTATTTTGTTTAAGAAGAAACTCTTTTTGAGTTTCTTCTTCCTTAAGCCCCCTTTCAGTGTCATTTAAAGATGTTTTGGTACTTTTCCGTTAATAGGGCAACAGCTTTCTTGGCCTCATTAATGGTTTTGTTTTATTCATTGTGTTCTATTAATTACACTGTTTCAGTTCAGTGGACGTGGTTAAAACAACAGTGTTGAATTAATAAAACATAGACAATTGCCTGAGCTGTTACAGACTTATTTTTGCCGCACATGCTCAGATGTCAAATTAAAACTGCTGCTCTTACTGTTAAGCCATCTAAACACAATCTTTAAAACATTCAGATTTTTTTCAGTAGACTGCTTTGAATCAAGCAGCCAATCAGCTTGCGGGATTCATGGTGCTGGACATAAAACTAAATTACAGTGCACCCTGTATGAGAGTGATTGCGTGATAAACCTTTAACATATAACAGTCAGTTATATTGATACATGCAATAGAAGGCTTTCAAAAAAAAAAAGAAGAAGAAAATGGCCTAGCTGTCAACCACTCACAGAGAAATCTCACAAGAATGTCAAACAAATCCAGAAGTAATCGGAGAGAGTTTTAAAATATTACTACTGTTAACTTCAGATATTGAGATATTGACAGAATACGACAAAGTGAATTAAAACCTTTTCTCCAAAAGTCATCATTTTTGGGGGGATTTATGAGGGACAGAGCTAAAACTTTGAGCATAAATCAGGGACGTCGCTGAAATTCAGGGACGTTTGAGAGGTATGCCCGTTACACACACATCACTTCTGCATACTGTAACCTACCCAGTTCTGAAATGATGAACATAGTTATCCAGTTTTATAGGTATGGAAGCAGTAGCTGTAGGGAGAGTTAAAAATACAATAAAAATACAGCTGTCATTATGGCAACACCATTAATGAGGCCAAGAAAGCTGTTACCCCGTTAATGGAAAAGTACCAAAGTTTCTATGTTTGTTATTTTTGTCTGATGTGGTAGCAGTTTTTTGAAAGCATCAGTCTGTTTTTTACAGTTCATTTTAAGATTTTCCAAGTTTTGTTTAAAGTTATCCATCTTCAAAGACAGTTCATGTAAAGTTGTTGTCATAAGTTGTAGTTCTTTCTTTAAAGCTGCATCGGGGTGAGAATTCCTTAAGTTGCTCATTTTCAAAAGCTGAAATAATCTCCAAGTTTTCTGACAGGAAAATGTTTATAGAAATCCACCAAACTTGTTATTTATATAGTTTAGTTGTTTATCTATATATTCTTGGTATTTTTTTTTTTTGAAAAAAAATAAAATTTTCCTGTTTATTTTAATAGTTTGTGGTGCTCCAAGATTTTGCTGCTTTCAGTTGGCCATTCAGGCTCTGCCCTCCCAACCTTCTAGTTGTGTCAACAATGCCTAAGTGAGGTATTGTGTCAAATGCCTTAGCCAGGTCAAGGTAGGAAGTGTGAACCATTTTGCCCTCATCCATTGCTTTGCTGACCTTCTCAAAGAAGTCCATCAGATTGAATAGGGATTACCTGCCCTTGTTAAAACAGAATTGGGTTTAGTCCAGTGTCTGGAGATTTCCTATGTCATTATGGATCATTTCCATGATAATTCTTTCCTTGGCTTTGCATATGAGATAGTGAGAAGTACATGCCTGTACTTTCCAGGATGTGTAGATGGCCCAGCTTTATACATAGGGATGACTGTTGCTGTTCTTCATTCATGAGACATGCAACCTGTTTAGTTGCCATGCTTAAATAGGAATCCCAGATGTCCTGATAGGTCATGTTTCATGCAATTTAGAAGGCATGCTGGGATGTTGTCTTGGCCCAGTGATGCAGTGTTCTTGGCATAGAGAGAGTGAGAGAGAGAGAGAGACGGCACTGAGGATCTGTCCCTAGTAGTAATAGAGAAGTTATATTTGATGGTACTTCCTTTGGGAGGTTGAAGGAGAGAAAGGCAATAAAGTTAGAGTTGAATTTGTCTTCCAGTAGGTTTGCTATATCTTCTGGTGGCTCCATTAGCAATCACTGTTTTTGGCTTGGAAAATCTTTTTTCTATCTCTACCTGTCTGAAATACCACTGGCAAGGGAGTATGCCAAGCACAATCGGAGCATGAGCTTCCAGTGATTGCCTGTGCCAATAAATTGCATCTATGCTCTCTTCAGACAACCTAAGATGTAAGATGCCATTTTAAAGTCCTAACTTCCAGACTAGAAATAGTACATAATGCCTAACAAAGCAAAATGTCATCAAAATGAAAAATGATCCTCTCCTCTTCTATGCCCCCTTCTGTTTAAGGTAATTATTCAAAATATCTTTGCTTAGTTTGCTACTAGGCATACCTTAAGGTAAGCATCATATAACATTTTGTGATAGCCCCAAAATGCATCCACTTTTAAAAAGACATTCTACTAATCATGGCTTCCCAGTATTAGGCCAAAAGCTCTGTAAATCCATCCCAGCCAGCTTCGAGGATCTCAGTGAGTACCCCAAATTCAGTTCAAAGTTTAGAGCCCATGTAACAAAACTTACTACTTGATTGTACTAAGAGCAACAACCCAATCTTTCTGCATAGATCACATCACAAGGGAGTCTGTGTTTTAAGAGCCAAGACCCTCAGTACATTTCACAGTAAATCACTGTGACATATAACAAAATCACTTCTCCTCCTTCCCTTATCTCATTATCTCCCTCTCGGTCAGTTCTTCTTTCTAAAACTTTAATTTCTCCTTCTCTTCAACTCCCCACCTAATATTTATATCTGAGGGCATCCCATTCCACATCAGTGACTCACACTTAATATTTAGCTCATGGTTTAATATTTTCGCTTGCTTAATACTATACAAATTATCTTCATTTGAATTCTCACCATCTTCTGTACAAACATGCATATGTATATACGTACTGTGTTCATTGCTTGTATTTATTCTATATCTACATCTCTTTGTATTTTTTCCATTCTTTGAACCTGAAAGAGGACAATTTGGATCTGTTTTCTAAAACTTTAGCAAATAAAATGCTATGCGGATCAATGTTCAGCAGGCTTATGGGGGAGGGGAAAGCATATAAACATTAAAGGTCTGATATGCTTTCAATCAAAATGAAGTATGCATACCCTGAATCAATTATCATATCCAGAAAATGGTCCAGTACTAAAATGCTATGAACCTATGAATCTATGAACAGTACTGGACCATTTTCTGGAAATGATAATTGATTCAGGGTATGCATACTTCATTTTGATTGAAAGCATATCAGACCTTTAATGTTTATATGCTTTCCCCTCCCCCATAAGCCTGCTGAACATTGATCCTTCTTTATTTAACTGGAGAGGCATTTCCAACTGCTGTCTACTGTGGTTGTGAAATACGTATCCTTTCAAATCCATTGTCTAGAAATGTCATGTTGCTCATCATGGTTTACTTACTATCTGAAGTAAGAAAGCTAAAGATATAAGTGTTGCATATGCAAGAAATAAAGTATGATTAGAAAATAAATTCACTGATCCTTGAAACTTAGTGTAATGCTATGATAGCATTTTTCACCTGTCCATAACTCACCTGCATGCCTTAATGTGGAGGTTCTGCTATCTGTATTACTTTGCTTACAGATCACAACTCTGAGATAAAATACTCCTCTGCAGAACACCATCGGCCTTGGTATATGCATTCCACAGCCACATCTGCCATTGCACTGTTCTGCAGATTGTATTTACATATCTCAGAACTGAAACAGGAGCACACAAATCCTGCAGCAAGCACTTGTTAGTGGTCTGGCTAATAACAAATCCCCCTCATCTTTTCCCTACCCACAGTTGAGTGTTTAGTGCAAGTGCATAAATGACCCTTACATATCTAGTTCCAAACTAATCAGTATAAAGGCCTGATGACCCTGAAATTAGCAGCATTCAATCACTGTCAATGCTCATTTTAACAATGGTGGTCTCAATGGATTAGGTGTGTTTGTAAATTATAAGCTCCAAGAATATATCTTTATTGAGTCCCAAGTTAGCAAATACAGTTTTACTTAATTAATCATCTTTCATTCTTTTTTATTAGATAAACCCACTCAAGCACTAATGTCTCTTTTAGGTAAACTGGAAATGCTTTTGGATAAAGCTTGCTAAGTTTCAGCATTAGGTTAATGGGGTCATAAATCTCAACTATCCCTGTTTTTGCAGTAAGTTTGTGTTTGTACCTCATATTTTGCCGTGTCTGTCATTTATTTTTTAATTTTCTGGTACATCACTGGATTGACAGTGAACAGTATCAGATATCTGAGTTTCATACCTTTCATTCTTTAGAAAATACACGTTAATGCAAAACCTGTTGTCATATTAACTTTTCAAGTGGATTATAGTAATATTTCAACACTGTCCTTGATTCTGAACCCCCTCTCTTGGGCAAATAATTTAAGAGCTGTGCTGAGGACTGACAGAATCAAACACAGGACTACAGCATGACATTTGTTAGTGCCATAATCTCTTTACTGAAATAGTACACTATTTATTTTAGAAAATGTCAAAACATAACTCTGTTGCTTTGACCATTATGCATTTAAATAGCAAATGTTTAGGAAAGGAATGAAAGAAACATCTTAGTTAAACTGAAATGCACTCTGAAAGGGAAGGATGAAATTAAGAGTGAACTTGTAATTTTTGACAGTAGATGGAACTAAACATTTTTAGTGTAAAGTTTACGAAAACTTGTTATTTCTTGCAAACAGATATGCTGCAATCAACATTTAATACGATAACCTTATGGATCATTGAGTCACTAGTGACAATCAAAGCAACCTTCCTGTACCTGGGAAACTGAGGCTAGGATAATCAGACTTGCAGAATGCAGTGTGAATGATCACATTGCTAGTTGAGTCAATGTTATAAATAAATGAACAAAAAATAACTGGATTTTAACAGAGACTAATGAATGACATTTAAAGAGGAGGAAAGAAGAAACCTGTTATAAAATGACACAACATATATATCTTAAATAAGCTAAACGTCTCATAATACTATTTAATACAGCTAACAAATAAGATATTCTTTAAACATTTATATACGTCCTTTATGGCTAAGAGCTGAATGATAAACTTGCAGACCTGTGTGTTACTGCAGAACTTCTAAACCTGTCAATATTTCTGTAGCTACACAGAGCAGATGTTGAAACCAGTGTTAGAGCAAGTAACATGCACTGTTAGCAGTAGAATAGATTGTAAATAATTAATCCATTATTAGCTTAGGTGCTGCTTCTTATTAGCATGGGTAAAATATCTTAATGCTTGAGCAGTTCATTTAAAGTGACAGACTATTAAGCTTGCATCATACATTCACCAGTAAAACTCAGTTTGCACTTATGATTTTTTTCCATTTATTTTTATCTTGAATTGCTTTTTAGTAGTGTCACCATGGAAATTAATTCACTAATGTTCTTAAAATGTAAATTGCTTTAATAAAAACTGACAGTTTATTGTTTTTCCTTTTATTGATTGACTTAGTCCCACTAGGCACATGGCTTATTTGTTAGATAAAACCTAAAGTGATAAATATACAGACATGGAAAATTTATCAAGGACATGAAAGAGGTTTGATGTCCACTAACACTATTATCAGATAAGACAGATCAGAAACTGACTCAAATTCTTATCCAAAGGGTATCTATGCCTGTAATTATCAAATTTCTATACATGTGGGAAAATGGCTTGAAGAGATCAGGTACTGTTTTTAGTCTTAAAAAGCAGTGCATTAGATTTATTGAATTATAATTCTGATAGCCCCATTGAGACTAATCTTTATAATATTGCTGCAGACATTTGCCATTTTTTCATGCTACATTGTTAAACTTAGAATATACTGCATGTAATACAATGGCTTCCAGTATTACATGGATTATTAAATGCCTATGAAATACCCAAATTATGATGTATAGTCATCAGTAGCCAAACTGTATATAGATTATTATTTAGAATTGCAATTGTAGCAATGGGTAGCATTGTAGCTATGGCTAGCATTGTAGCTGTTGGCAGCATTGTAGCTGTGGGTAACATTGTAGCTGTGGGCAGCAATGTAGTACTGGGCAGCATTGCAGCAGTGGGTACCATTACATCAGTGGGTAGCATTGTAGCTGAGGGTAGCATTGTAGCTGTCGGTAGTAATGCAGCAGTGGGTAGCATCATTGAAGGAGTGGATAACATTGCTGCAGTGGGCAGCACTGTAGTAGTGGCCAGCATTGTAGCTGTGGGCAGCATAATAGCAGGGGGCAGCATTGTAGCAGTGGGTAGCATTGTAGTGCTGGGCAGCATTGCAGCAGTGGGTGGCATTGTAGCAGTGGGTAGCATTGTAGCAGTGGCTAGCACTGCAGCTGTGTACAGCATTGTAGCTGTGGGTAGCACAGTAGCAGTAGGTAGTATTGTACCTGTGTGGAGCATTGTAGCCATTAGTAGCATTGTAGCAGTGGGTAGCATTGTAGCAGTAAATAGCATTGTAGCAGTGGGTAGCATCATAGCAGTGGGCAGCATTGTAGCAGTGGGCAGCATTGTAGCAGTGGGTAGCATTGCAGCAGTGGGTAGTATTGTAGTTGCGGGTAGCATTGTAGTAGTGGATAGCATTGTATCTGTGGGTAGTATTGTAGCAGTAGGTAGCATGGTAGCTGTGAGTAGCACTGTAGCAGTGGGTACCATCAGTGGGCAGCACTGTAGCAGTGGGTCGAATTGTAGATGTGGGTAGCATCGCAGCAGTGGGTAACAGTGCAGCTGTGGATAGCATTGCAGCAGTGGGTAGCAATGTAGCTGTGGAAGCACTGTATCTGTGGGTAGTATTATAGCAGTGGGTAGCATTGTAATAGTGGATAACATTGTAGCTGTATCCAGCATTGTAGCTGTGAGTAGCATTGCAGCAGTGGGTAGCATTGTAGTTGTGGGTAGCATTGTAGCAGTGAGCAGCATCGTAGCAGTAGGCACCATCAAAGCAGTGGACTGCACTGTAGCAGTAGGTAGCATTGTAGCTGTGGGTAGCATAGCTGTGAGCAGTATTGTTGCTGTGGGTAGCATTATAGTTGTGGATAAAATTGTAGCAGTGGGTAGCACTGTAGCAGTGCTACAGTGCTACCCACTGTAGCACTGTAGCAGTGGGCAGCATTGTAGCTGTAGGTAGCATTGTAGCAGTGGGTACCATTGTAGCAGTGGGCACCAATGTAGCAGTGGGTAGCATTGCAGCAGTGAGTAGCATTGTAGCTGTGAGTAGCATTGTAGCAGTGGGTAGAACTGTAGCAGTGGGCAGCATTGTAGCTGTGGGTAGCATTGTAGCAGTGAGTACCATTGTAACAGTGGGTAATATTGCAATGGTGGGTAAAATTGCAGCTTTGGGTAGCATTGTAGCTGTGGGTAGCATTGTATAAGTGGGTGGCACTGCATCTGTGGGTAGCATTGTAGCAGTGGGTAGCATGGTAGTTGTGTGTAGCATTGCAGCTATGGATAGCATTGCAGCAGTGGGTCGCATTGTAGCTGTGGGAAGCACTGTATCTGTGGGTAGTATTGTAGCAGTGGGCAGCATTGTAATAGTGGGTAACATTGTAGCTGTGTCCAGCATTGTAGCTGTGAGTAGCATTACAGCATTGGGTAGCACTGTAGTTGTGGATACCATTATAGCAGTGGGCAGCACTGTAGCAGTGGGTAGCATTGCAGCTGTGGTTAGCATTGCAGCAGTGGGTAACATTGTAGCTGTGGGTGGCATTGTAGCAGTGGGCAGCATTGTAGCTGTGGGTAGCACTGTAGCAGTGGGTAGCATCATAGCCTTTGGCAGCATCATAGCAGTGGGTAGCATTGGAGCAGTGGGTAGCACTGCAGCTGTGGGTAGCATTGTAATAGTGGGTAACATTGTAGCTGTGAGTAGCATTGCAGAAGTCGGTTGCATTGTATATGTGGGTAGCATTGCACCAATGAGCAGCATTGTAACAGTGGGTAGCACTGTAGCAGTGGGTAACATTGTAGCTGTGGGAAGCATTGCAGCAATGGGTAGCACTGTAGCTGTGTGCAGCATTGTAGCTGTGAGTAGAATAGCTGTAAGCAGTGTTGTTGCTGTGGGTAGCATTGTAGCTGTGGACAGCATTGTAGCAGTGGGGTAGCACAGTAGCAGGTGACAGCATTATAGCTGTGGGTAACATTGTAGTAGTGGGTAACATTGTAGCTGTGGCCAGCATTGTAGCTGTGGGTAGCATAGCTGTGAACAGCATTGTTGCTGTGGGTAGCACTGTAGCTGTGGATAGCATTGTAGCAGTGGGTAGCACTGTAGCAGTGGACAGCATTGTAGCTGTGGGTAGCACTGTTGCAGTGGGTCCCATTGTAGCAGTGGGCACCATTGTAGCAGTGGGTAGCATTGCAGCAGTGGGTACCATTGCAGCAGTGGGTATAATTTTAGCTGTGAGTAGCATTGTAGCAGTGGGTAGAACTGTAGCAGTGGGCAGCATTGTAGCTGTGGGTAGCATTCTAGCAGTGGGTAGCATTGTAGCTGTGTGCAGCATTGTAGCTGTGGGTAGCATTGTAGCAGTTGGTAGCATTGCATCAGTGTGCAGCATTGTAGCTGTGGGTAGCATCGTAGCAGTGGGTAGCATTGTAGCAGTGGGCGGCATTGTAGCAGTGTATAGCATTGTTGCAAGAGGTTTCTGGTTCAGTCCTCAGCTGGGTGCCTCCTGTATGTCCTCCCTGTGCTCATGTGGGTTTTTTCTGGTTGCTCTGATTTCCTCACATATTCCAAAGACATACTGTAGATGAATGGGACACACTAAATTGGCCATAGGTGTAAGTATGTGTGTGGATGTGTTTGTCTTATAGGAGAATAATTATGGCAGGGCTTACCACCCAACAGTGTTAACATTAGCTGTAGATGATGGTTACTGTGTTGATGTGACACTCTGACCCCATGTACAAAAATGGGACAAAGAGGGGGGTTATGGATGGATAGATGAACTTTTAACATTTGACTATTATTTTGCTTCCCCAAAGAAGTAAACAATACTTTCTCAGAATCAAATGCAATGAACTTTTACAAAAATATAAAACATTTCTAAAGCTTTATTTAGAAATCAAAAATGTACTACAAAAACTCATTTAAAAAAGTAGTAACAACAACAAAACTAGGCTGCAACATGACTTTAGACACTATTCTGTTACTGATGACTTGTATGCATTCATGTACTCTTATTCACTGATTCTTGCCCTGTATTTGGTCTGATCCCAGATGAAATTAATTTCATGTAGTTAATGTTTTAAGAACACAACATTTTCACACTAGCAGGGGCCTCAAATTGAGGAGGTCCACACTTTTCCTTTACTGTGTTATAGTAGCCATTGTTCTTAGTATTTATTATATTTATTTTGTTATTATTATTTGTTTAGCATCATAGAGAACTGATCCAATGGGACCATTTTAAGCCTGGAATTATAAATATATAAAAGCAATGAAACATAAACAGTGGTAATGGTTATACATTAGAGTGGCAAAGCAGTTCACGAAATATTTATATATAGTGCACACAATGAGAACAGTTGAACATTCATAATGTAAGAAAATAGCAAAACAGATAGTGTGTAAACAGTTGCTTCTGTCCTGATGCTGTTTATATCATTTACAGATGAAAGCAGAAGAGGGGAAGGGAATAGAATGAGGTTATGTGTCAGGAGGGAGGAGTGAAGGAGGTGAGAGATGAAGGAAGATACGGGGGAACAAGGAAGATAGAAATGTGGTAGGGAGAATGAAGAGGAAGTGAGTAGGACTGTGGGATGAGGGATGACAAGAAGAGATGTGGCAGAGTTTTTGGAGAGGGGAAGGATGCTTAGAAAATTCCAGTTGTCTTAAAGCACTTACATTATGTCTGTTTGGAAAGAAAACTTTTTCCATCTGAGTAAACTTTGGAAAGGTAGAAACTGACTTTATATGTGGTAGAATAGACGACCAAACTTTTGGAGTCAGTATGGACAAGGTGTGTTCAGTAAACTTAAGTCTGTATTTATTTCTTAGCATGTATGTCTAACATCTCAATGGTTAATACTTGTGCCTCACAGTTTTAGTGTCTGCAGTTCAGCTCTGCCCTCTTTGCACTGCTTTGTAGAGTCTGAATGCTGTCCCTGTGGGTGCCTGCGTTTTCTTCAGCTGCTTCATTTTCTTTCCACTTCTCAAAAACATACCAGTTGATGGGCTACTGTAAAGTCACCATATACTTATACTGCATTTATTTACCCTACTCGTGTGGCCCATGTTATAATTGATGGGCTACTGTAAAGTCACTATATGCTTATACTGCATTTATTTACCCTACTCATGTGGCCCATGTTATAATTGATGGGCTACTGTAAAGTCACTATATACTTATACTGCATTTATTTACCCTACTCATGTGGCCCATGTTATAATTGATGGGCTACTGTAAAGTCACTATATACTTATACTGCATTTATTTACCCTACTCATGTGGCCCAAGTTATAATTGATGGGCTACTGTAAAGTCACTATATACTTATACTGCATTTATTTACCCTACTCATGTGGCCCATGTTATAATTGATGGGCTACTGTAAAGTCACCATATACTTATACTGCATTTATTTACTCTACTCATGTGGCCCATGTTATAATTGATGGGCTACTGTAAAGTCACCATATACTTATACTGCATTTATTTACCCTACTCATGTGGCCCATGTTATAATTGATGGGCTACTGTAAAGTCACCATATACTTATACTGCATTTATTTACCCTACTCATATGGCCCATGTTATAACTGATGGGCTACTGTAAACCACTATATACTTATACTGCATTTATTTACCCTACTCATGTGGCCCATTTTATAATTGATGGGCTACTGTAAAGTCACCACATACTTATACTGCATTTATTTACCCTACTCATGTGGCCCATGTTATAATTGATGGGCTACTGTAAAGTCACTATATACTTATACTGCTTTTATTTACCCTACTCACATGGCTCATGTTATAACTGAAAAGAGTCCATGATGATCAGTTAACTTAACAGGTTAGAAAGTGAATTAATAAGTAGGTAGGTATTTATTTCTGGATAACAGATGATGGACAAAACATTCCTTGTTATATGGCTATTAAATGATCTGTGGGGCAAAACATCCCATCAGACAGTCATTCTGGGGTACAGTCATACCTTTCCAGCTCTGTATTCATTATGGAATATGACGTCCTCTATCTTGCACCTCAGCTTTTCATCACTGTAGGTATGACAATTGTTTATCACATTTTAGTAACACATCTATTCCTTCATTCCTTCTTCAATTATCTGTTTATCTGTTTATTCCAGTTAAAAGTCCTAGAGTAGCTGGACTCTATCCTGACATAAAGAGTGCACTACTGAGAAACTAATCACACACACACACACACACACACACACACACACACACACACACACACACACACACACACACACACACACACACACACACACACACACACACACACACACACACACACACACACACATGTAATCTGTCAAACTAGTTTGCCATTTCATCTACAAAAAATGTCTTTGGGATGAAGGATGAAACCAGATCAATCAGCAAAATCCCACATGGATGCAGTAGGGACATATACATCCCACAAAGCTGGAATCTTGGCTGAGAAATGAACTAGAGACCTGAGAATTGCTCAACACCAATGGTGCTAATTGCTAAATGACTGTGCCACTCACATTCTATCAGCACATATCTTACCTAAATATAATTTCCTAGGAGGCATCATTACTTATGTATTTAGGTTACCTAAATTTATTTCACGTCTGTTCAGACTAAATCGTTGTCTTCACATTTCATCGTATATTTGCCAGTGTAATTGTTGTTTATTAAGTTTTAACTGGAAACATTCTGTTTGTTAATGGAATGTCATGTCATGTGTATTTTTTGTGTGTGTTTTATCTAAGCTTATGGCATGACAGCTGCCCTATAAATACCTAATCATTCTTTTTAAGACTATATAAGTAACCTAAATAGCAGAATGTCAGCCTTATTTTC